>NC_050179.1:20121139-20218076 GCF_008315115.2 Sander lucioperca
AGCTAAAGTAAGCTGAGCCAGAAATCTCACACAAGATCACATGAGCTCTCGGGTCATATCTGAGACTGTATCATTAGAAACATTTGTCAAGTCACTTAGCAGTGTCTTTAGACCAGGCATCAATACCGTTTGCACTCTATAAGCCTCTACGTTACAGTATTTTTCGATCGCTATGACAATTTTTTCAATACTTTTAACAACTTTCCTAAACTCTTAACGCACCAACACACCTACAACACACAATTGACAAAACAGTTATTTTCATTGCTCAAAATCACACACTGAAAACTAAACTCTAACATTAATTTTCAAAATACAATAATTCACTAACACAATACACTATGTCCACCAAAACAATGCAAACATGTCTCAAAATCAAATAATTCTTCCAAAACACTAACACATGTTCTCTTCCAACAGGAACATTTAGTCAATCATAGAACAATGTCATACAAAACACTAACATCAGATGGAATTACAGAAACTGCATTATTTTATATTACATCAGGTCTGCCCTTATACAATAGTATATTGTATTGATCATAAATTGTGTTTTACACTGCAGTTTCTCTTGAAGCCTCTCTACATATTTGCTTTGTTGGGTTTAGTAAATGCATGCATTTTCTTTCTTTTGCTGCAGAAATTCAATACAAAAAATGAATGACCCATCTCAGAGTAGCTTTATAGAATGTACGGTTTACTGTATAAAAAAAGAAGACAGAGACAGAATTGTCCTGGTCCTCTCACTCGTGCAGCAATTTTTCTTACTTTCTTTGTGTTCATCTTTATTGTTCCTTTTCCACACAAAATCAGCCCAAATAGGTCCTCTTTTACTGTATGTACTACAGTAACATATGGTCATGTGATTGAAAGAATCTCGACACCTAGATGGGAATCAGCTGTGATTGATCCATTTGCATAGCTTCAATCAGCTGTTTCTCAGTAGCAATGGAATAAAATGGAGGAGGTATATTTGTGTTTATTTGTGAAAGCTGTTCACTTTCACTTTAGCCTATACGTTAGGTTTAGAACATTATGTTATCTGTTCTGACATACAGTATGAAAGCATTTGCAAATTGGTCAGTAAAAATCCATTGTTTTGGTCTTGGTGGAGCTTGTGTGTAAAAGAAGTTCAAGCATTTTAAATTTGTGTTAACTGTATGCATTTTGTGTCAAAGCAACAAGAAATGTGTTAAATGTATAGCCTACACAGACGGATGTTGTGCTAACTGTGTTAAGAGTTTAGGAAAGTTGTTAAAAAGTATTGCAAAAATTGTCATAGCAATCAGAAAAAACTATAAAGTGAGCTAATTATGTGTGAGAGGATTTTCCAAAACACACAAAATGGCCTTTTTGTTTCTGTCACTGTTGCACATTTTCAGGGGTACAAGAGTTATAACTGTTATAACTAGTTATATAGGCCAAGCTGCCAGGACTGCAGGGCAACTGTAGTAAGCCATTTCCTCTGTTCTCCTTCTCTCATGCGCTCACACATGTCTCCTCTTCTGCCCCATTCCCTATTTGTGAAAACATATTTTCTCTAAAACAAAAAAAAAAGCTATCAGAGAACCAAATTCTCTTTACCTTCCCAGAAGACTGGATTCCCTTGATCATGGCGAGACAAACAATGGACCAGGCAACCAGCAGGCACACGGTCATCTTCCAGTTGAGTCCTCCACCCACAGAAATGTTGTCAGAGATGTCCAAGGCCTCGCGGTACCAGTAGTAGGTGGTAGCCGAGCTCTTCTCACACTCGGGCACCACATCTATGGACAGAACGTTAGTGGTTACAGCCTGTATGTCGTGTACCTCTTATAAAAGGAACTGTAGTGCCTGTGGTTTACAGAACAAGCACTACAAAAGCCTTCTAATTGGAGTTACAAGTTAACGGTGCCAATTAATTGGTTTAGTGAATCCGGTCTGAATATGTCTGATTGTGTCTTACATGTACTAGTCTTGTTCTTGATGAGTGGGCATTCATGCCATGGCAGAGGTTGCTGGAAGGACTGGGAGAAATAGAAGAGACTCCAGCTGATGATGACATTGTAGTAGAGAGCCACGAAGAAGCACACCTACAGGCAAGAGAGGCTAGTTAACTTCAGACAAACAAAACCAAAAAACAGCAAGTTATTACATTAGGGATGTCCAGATCCGATCACGTGATCGGAAATCGGGCCCGATCACGTGGTTTCAGACTCGATCAGAATCGGACGTTACCTCCCAATCAGGACTCGGATATATATGTATATATATTCTCATTATTTTTTAACACATCTATAGTTATGCGGTGGCACAGAGTTAGACCCTTTTGACTCCACAGAAACAGCAACGCGTGCGGCATGACATCACTTTGTCGCAGAGACGCTATTGGTTAAATGCCGGCAAAGTAGAACACGGAAGCAGCTTGAAGCGGAAAGCGCGAGTAGGTCTGCGGTCTGGAGGTATTATAAAGTTGAATTATTATAGAAGTATCGGATCGGGACTCGGTATCGGTAGATACTCAAAATCAAATGACTCGGACTCGAGGGCAAAAAAACCTGATCGGGACATCCCTAGTATACATCATCATGGACCCTACCAAACGTGATCCACATATATATATTCAGTATGTCATTTTTTTTCCCCTTTCTTATTACAACAAGAGGAGACTTATTTTTTGAGTGAGGTGTCACAAAAACCCTTAAATTCTGAAGAACAGTTTTTTTTTCCATTTTTGCCTAATTTAGACATCCATTAATGACCAATGTACAGTATCATTATTTTTATCATACATTTTTGTTATTTGTGTTCTTAAAGTAGCCTGGAAATCCATTCTTAAAGTTAAAATCTCGAAGATCTCCGTTTCATTCTCTTTGGCGGCCCCTATGGCGATAAGCGGTAATTGCAAGCATGTTTTTGGATCTCACTTTCACTTGTTTTTGAAGTTTCATTGTCATGGCTCTTCACGGAACTGTTTACTCGCAATGCTAGCCGAAAAAACAGCACGCCACTTCAGACACAAGTACGGAGCCCCTGAAGGGTCACGGCGAGATTGTTTTTGGGGACTATTTTTGCGTTATTTTCGCAAAATGTTATGTGTTCCCTCTCAATATTTTGTATCTCCTCGCATATGTTTTGCGTTAGCTCCCAATACTTTTCTTCTTCAATTACTGCTGAGCCATGTGTCTATTTCTGCGTAGCTGCCCAGCGCAATGCCCCAGTATAGATCAGCTCATTGACTTTTACATTGAACTGGGTATTAGGCTGATATACTGCTTAATGGGCATATTCATACACAGTGTTTAAGTTCTATAATTAACATTTGTTATAAAAATGTATGACAAGATAATAGGTCAATAATGTGGCGATGAACCAAAAAAAAAAAAATTATCCAAGAACTATCCACTTTTACTTTACTGTATTATGACTCACCACACAGCTGGCGAAGCCGATGCCCCCCAGCCGAGGGCTGATGTAGTTCCACACTCCGATGCTGCCCCTGCGGATCCGCTGTCCCACGGCGAGCTCCAGGAAGAACAGCGGGATGCCAATCAATATCAGCAGGATGAGATAGGGCACCAGGTACGCTCCTGCCAGTCAAAACAATACATATGACAAGTTAAATAAAGGACATGCAAAAAAGGGGAAACTGTTTCATCAGATAACTGTAAAGTGACACCATTTCAGTTCCTGGACGTGGCACATGAGACACACACACACACACACCTATATCTGTCACATATTGCTATATTGAAACTCACAAACACAGCGGCCTCTTAAACTTTAACTATACTGCTACCTTATGTCCCCCTGATGATCACACATGTCCCTAAAGGCACATAAAAACACACAGCAGCCTCTTCAACAGTATCTGTCTAATTATCTCCCTAACAAACGAATGCATGCACGCACGCACGCACACATGCACACACACACAAAAATTACAATACACGCAGCTGCTGAGCTGCATCTGTGTGTCTCCACCTAATACATCCCCCATGGTATGTGGTGCAATCAAATAATTCTGGAAACCAGGAAATATACTGAAGTCTAAGATTACCTAAATTACAGTAGGATTACTTTGAGGCACATTTTAAATATGGTATTTATCTCTAAAATTAAGGTTTCAGGGTGAATGACTAACATTAAGACAGGCTGTAATAGTGTGTTGCAATACAATACAGAGGCGCACATCTCTTGTGACAGTCAAGAGAACTTGTGAGCGGTAAGACTGCCAGGCACATGATGGCTGGAAGAGAACGAGAGAACCTAAACTCTTTGTTTAGAAGAAATGGCCGGTGGTTAGATGAGTTCAGTGGCACCAGATTTTTAAATAATGTGCCTTTTATTTTCTTGTTACATAAGGAGCAATGCAAGGCATGCACGATGCAGTGGGGAGGTTTTTTCTTTTTCTCACGTGAAGTTCCCGTGGGTGTGCTGAAGGTTTTGAGACTCAACTACGGAAATCTGTTGGAAACCATTGCATAGTTTGAAAACTACAAGGCCAGTGATTGAAAAACCAGCCAGCCAATCTTTTCTTGAAAACAAACTTTTTGGAGTTTTGGTGCAACAACATTGCTCATCTGAAAATCCCCTTTTGGGGCTTTTTTCACCTCCTCTCACAGGCTAACCAAATGTTAACATGGGCGACTTGACACACTTATATTTGCTGCGAGTCAGTGATGACGGCGTCAAAACTTCCGTCATGGGTGTATTGTTTTTAAGATTAGTTTCATCCCTGTTTCAACAGTGTTTATTGTTTCATCGGGCCGGACGTTCATTCACATCCTTTCCTGAGTCCTGCTGTCCCTCCCAGGTTTGACTTGGTAGGGAGTGGTCACAGACAGGGAAGTAAATGCGTCGTGTGTCTGTTGTTTTAAGCGTGTGTGTGTTTGTGTATGTACAGTATACTAACTTGTTTCTAATATTAAACATCTAATTCTGGTTCACTGAATACGCACAGTTCGTCCTGGGAAGAGGCTTTAAACATCAGTCAGCATCACAAACCCCTCTGGTTTCCATTGTCTTTTAACGCTCCCTCGACTCCCACTTTCCCTTGGACATTCAAGCACTTTGATGGCACTGTGAAAGCAAACAGCCTGATAAGAGTGCATTTCATCTTTTCCTAAAATAGTTTCCCAGTTGTCTTCACTTGCAGATCTCTTACAGTAAAAAGCTGGTTTATCCTGTCTAGGAGGGTTTTTTTTTTATTTTGCAGCACCACATGTACAGATTTGAGGAATAGGAATGATTCACCATATCAAACACAACCTTAAATATTGGTTATTAAAGTTAATCTATGCTTGAATGGAGGAGAAATGAATGGGGAAACAAAACACAGGATGACGCCCAAAGGTTTCTGACCAGATGTGTATTTGAGCTACACTGTCTTCGTTTCTGAACAAATTTGGATTTTGGCTTCAGAGGGTTGTTGGGGTAATTCCAAATGCAAGCGCAGGTGTTGACAGAAGGCACATGTGCATAAAAAATTATAATGGATACTAGGGCTGCAACTAACGATTATTTTCATAGTCGGTTAATCTATCGATTATTTTCTCGATTAATCGATTAGTTGTTTGATCTATAAAAATGCCAAAACATGGTGAAAAATGTGGATCAGTGTTTCCCAAAGCCTAAGATGACGTCCTCAAATGTCTTGTGTTGTCCAAAACTCAAAGATATTCAGTTTACTGTCACAAAGGAGAGAAGAAACTAGAAGATATTCACATCAGAGAAATCTTATTTTTTTTTAATAAAAAAAATGACTCAAACGATTAATCGATTATCAAAATAGTTGGTGATTAATTTAATAGTTGACAACTAATCGATTCATCGTTGCACCTCTAATGGATACACTGCCATTGGTGTGTACAAACTTTCTAAGGGGCAGGGGTGAAAAATGAAAGAAGGGACACTTCTTCAGCATGTGACTTTAGGATGTATTGTTGTCCTGAGGTAACACCAAAACAAAATGTGAAATAACCAGGGGGTCCCGAAAAAAGACCCCGTAAGTTGTTACTTCAAGCAACAATTACGACCCGTATTAACGTTTATAGTGGTGGCGCCCTCTAGTGCAGTGGTTCTCAAACCTTTTTCAATAATGTACCTCTTTTGAATTGTTTCTTTATGCCAAGTACCCTCTGACCAGCGCTAATCATTTTTGGTGGAAAAAAGGTCTATATAAAAAGGAACAGTACTGCGCTGTCAGCGAAAGATTTACTAAAGAATAGCCTTGTAACTGAAAAAACATTTAAATGCTAATGAGAAAAAGACAAACTGTAAAAAAAAAAAAAAAAAAAAAAAAAAAGACAGAACCTTAGAAAAGATGGTAGAAAGAAGGAAGGAGGTAAGGCAAGAATAGGTCGAAAATAGTATCAAAAACTTCAAAAACAGTGACATAACTTCGAAAAAAGCGAGAAACTTGTAAAAAGTAGGACAGTAGAAGGAAGGAAGGCAAGAATAGGTCCAAAGAAATGTCACATTTTTGGTAGGAAAAAAAAAAAATCTACATAAAGAGAAACAATGTTCTGGACAACAGCTTTGTAACTATTAAACATTTTGTAAAATATCTCACGTACCCCCTGCAGTCCTCCAAAGTACCCCTAGGGGTACACGTACCCCCATTTGAGAAACACTGCTCTAGTGGCTGAAGTAATTATGACGGGAGCACAACAGAAAGTAAGTGACAAACCCATAGATGAAAAATCCTGGATGAAGGTAAGAATGTTTGCAGATGTTGTGGAATGCAATCAGCTACCTTTTAATGTTAGCTTGCCACTCTGTAAGGCAGTTGAAGCACCGCGAATAAACAGAACAACATAAATTCTACAACATAGTTTAGGATACTGCCACGTAGGTTGCGTGTGAGTCAGACCCTCTGTGATGTAGACACCAAGTTACTTGAAGTGGTCCACCCTCTCCACTAAGGACCCGTTGACTGTAAGGGTGGCGTAGTTTCTTCCCTGCTTCTTCCCAACGGCCACAATTATATTTTTAGACTTGCTGACATTCATGAGTAGGTTGTTGTCCTGACACCAGCGGTTCAGGTCCTCGACGCTCTACTGCTCCAGTGTTAAGTAAGAGGGTGGAAGAGGTGTGTCTGCACACCCTCACCACCTGGGGGTCCGCCTGTCAGGAAGTCAAGGATCCAGATGCACAGTGAGGTGTTCAATCCCAGGCCCTTGAGCTTTGTGACGAGCCTGGAGGGGACTATGGTGTTAAACGCTGAACTGTGGTCAATGAACAGCAATCTCACATTGCTTCCTTTCTTTCTTTTCCAGGTGAGATGGTGTGGGAGGATGTGTGCTATGGCATCTTCCGGTGATCAGTTGGGACAGTAGACAAACCGTAATGGGTCCACTATGCTGGGTAGTGTGGACCAGATGTAATCCTTGACCAGTCGTTCAAAGAATTGCATCACTACAGAGGTGAGTGCCACTGGGTGGTAGTCATTCAGGCAGGCTGGTCTTGTTTTCTTGGGCACAGGAATGATGGTGGACTTTTTGAAGCACGTGGGTATGACAGACTGAGCAATTGACAGGTTGAATATCAACCTGAAAACCGGCGCTAGTTGGTCAACACACAGTTTGAAGACCCGTCCACTGATACCATCAGGTCCTGCTGCTCTTTTGGTGTTCACATGCTTGAAACATTTACTACTTTCTGACATTTTTTTAGACGATTATAACAATTCATAGAGAAAATTATCGTTGGATCCAGCACTGTACTCGCCACACAACCATAAAAGGAAATTTACTGTATAGTAAGTAGATGAAAGGCAATGACGTGCGTACACACAACAGATCTCGTACGCTCATAAAGATCTGCTCCAATTTAATGTAATTATAGGTTGACCAGAGCTGTTTAAACAGACCTGAAAATTTGACAGGATCTAGAGAGAGGACCGCCCTCCAGAGATTATATCCTGTCTGGACAACCTGTCTGACACGGTTTCATTTAATCAGCTTTCTTGAGGCAGTCAATGGTTTTACACTATGTAATCTCCACGTGGGAAGTACATCACATTATCACCTTACACACACACACACACACACACACAAGTATTAACCCTGCAGTGAGTATGAAATGTAACACAACAACACGAGTCAAGTAGCTAATTCCTGGGCATTGTGGGAAATGTTGTTTTGATTGCAGCTGGGTTTATGTGTTGTTATTGTTAGACTACAATCATGAGCATCAGAGCTGCTCAGAATGATTTCCTACATGTAGACAGTAGAGTTATATCTATTTGGTTTAGCTGTTGTTTGTAAGGGAAATGTTGCAGACTGCACGCTGACAGAGACACAGATGGTTACACGACTCTCATGTCGACCATGAAGCTCTCGGAGCAGTCTGGTTTTGACAGACGGGTACAAAATGGGAAGGACTCTTTCGCCATCTTTCTTACACACACTTAGCAGCACACAGGCAGTACTGAACACACTGCACATGATACAATACCTGCATCTGTCTGGTGTGTGTTGATTCTAGATTTGCATTACAGGACTAATCAGGAGGAGCCTTTTTAGTGTCCAAGAGTTGAAACCTGATGATATATTAAGACTTTTTGGAGGAGATTGGCTGATCTGTTTTCCAATAGTTATTTCTTAACTCAACACTTTTTAGACATGCACATTCACTTTAACATTGATTAGATGTTGACCCTGCACCCACACTGTAAACATAGTATAAATACAGCTTCATAATAAAAGCTACATGATCACTTTGTGAGATTGGGACCCGCATATAAGTGTGAATAAGGTAATTAAAAGAAGAAGACTATACTCCTGGTATCTGAGAGTATAGAAATCCAATTCCAGGAACATTTCTGTGACAACACAAAAACAGTGATGCAATCCTGCTCTATTCCTTCACAAGGCGATAGAAGTGAATCAAATCCATTGTTAATGTTGTCCTCTGTAATAACATACTGTATACAAGACACAGATGTGTCCATTCTTGGATCTTTGTACTCTCAGAAACTTCAATGGTATAGTCTTCTTCTTTACATTTGTTTTAAGTGTTGCATCCCTGCTCCCATCCATGATGCACTCTTTGTAGTTTGCCTTTTTTAATGTTTTAACCTAAATTTGTATCTGGCCCTAGTGTCCTATAATGGCATTTTGTGCTTAGTTTGACTGCTGTCTGTCTGCACATCAGCATATGTGAAATGCTCGGCAGGTTCATTTTAATATTGTTGATTTAGTAACTATAGTATCTTCAAAGGATACTTCCAGTTAATTACAACTTGAATCTTAGTTTCACAGTTTTTGACATTCATTATTGACTTTTTGGATGTGCTCACTTTCTGTTGTCGCTTGACTTATATCCAACCTGTCTTATTGCTTGCGTTTCTTGGATTTTGATGTAGCAATGTTGTCGCATTTCAAGATTTCAGCAACTTTTTTGTTAAAGATGCAGTAGGTAAGACTTATAAAACTAACTAACTAACTTTCTGTCATATTTGCTGAAACTGACCCTATGTTCGAGTAGAACTACATGAAGCAGGTAATTAAAAAAAACACTGTGGTGCGATTTGCAAAAATCCACAGCTCCCTACAGATACACCAATCAGGGCCAGGGAGGGTGTCTAACTGTGTGTCAATCACTGCTCATGCACACGCCTTCATTCTCCCTTGTAGGGGGAGGGGCTTAGGAGACAGTTTTGGCCTTTAGCGGAAAGGGGGGAGGGACTGAGAAGTTGTCGATGTTCACATTTTTTTGCTTAGTCCTGGATCTTCGCAATCCTACCTACAGCACCTTTAAGTAAAATTATGGAAATGATAAGTCCAAACTATGAAAATAAGTCCCACGTTGTAATAACCAAAATTGTCCTTTAAGTCATACACAGTTAAATCATAGTTGTGTTCAATTGTGAAGGAACTACTAAATACATGATTTGTTTGATGTATTCATGAATTTCATATTTTCATTCAGTTCAACCAAATATTGCACAATTATTTTTTTTTAAATAATTTTTTATAGTTAGTAAATAATGTTACCATCAATATTTCTTATGACTATAATGGTGATGTTTTTCCATATTGCCCACTCCTACTGTATATGTGGTTGTCAGCTAAAATGTAACTCACCCCCTCCGTTCTTCTGACACAGGTAGGGGAACCTCCAGACGTTTCCCAGGCCTACAGAGAAGCCAACCTGGGCCAGGATGTACTGGAGCTTGCTGTTCCAGGCCGGGCGTTCCTCCTCTTCTCCATCCGAGCCCCCTTCCTCCACATCGCACTCTTTCCTTTCCCCTTCATGGTTGTTGACGATCAACGAGCTCTTCTTGAAGGAATCGTCACAGGCGTCCTCGTTGGAAAGCAGGTCTTTGACAGACTCTGTGACATCGTCGTCAAGCTCTCTCTTGACGGCCTTGCTGTTTTTGGGCATTTGATAAAGCAAACAAGGACGAGGGGTGGAACGTCTTTTTAGTTGGCAGGCTGGAAGGGCAGGGCCGGCGTCTGGGAAAAGTCACTTTCTGGAACTTTGACTGTGCAAAGCTGCGAGTTTGAAGATATTTGGGTTCAAGGGCCCGTGGGATTTTTGAGACAGTTTGTAGAGGTTGAGTGATCAGGAAGTGGTTTATTTCGTCATTATCACCAAATGTCTGTGGGGCACAAGCGGAAATATTGTAGTTAGTAAACAGCCAATAAAAGTGAAAATCCTGAAAGTGAGTATGAAATGTTTATATATATATATATATATAAAAACCTGATGACTTTGACAAATGAATACTAGAATAGACTTCCTGTAAACCTTGTTTTAAAGATCTAAAAAGTCAAATTAAAACCCAAATTCTAATCCTATACACAAAGGTAATTTAACTGAACAACCCAAACAGTAAAGTGTTTCAGTCTGATTTTAATCATAGTTTTGTTTTAGAGAAAATAATTCACTGTTACACTCTGTACTTAGGCCTATCCCATAACATGTTATCTGACTGGGAAACAGCTCATACCAGAAATATTGCTTTATCCGGAGGGGATTCAGAGTTATTCCTCACATGGAAATCACATGGCCTGCTGGGGCAGCAAAATCAATGAATGAGGATAGTTTTATTACAAGTCATTGTTCTCCCAAAAACCAAATGCCAGGGAAGACTAGGCTGGTTTGTGACGGTGACTGGGACAGTGACAGGTCGAGGTATATCGAGACGATCACGTTTCCAGCCTCCTGAATAATTAAAGATAGAAGGCCATTTGCATACGAACCCAAACACTCCTTTTCTCCGCAGCTCTCCGGGATACGGAAAAACCCTCAAATAGCCTATGAAAGGATATCAACTTCCAAAATACAAATAGGAATGTGAGCAGACATGCGCCAGTTCCCTGACTAAAAGGGTGGAGGAAACAAAAGGGTTACTTGTCTCTTTTTTTTGTCCTGTAATAGTCGCAATCATTTATTTACTTGCATCACCGCTATGATTATCACTAAATAGCGTTAGAAAAGATTCAAGGGTGTGGACGCTATCCACCCAACGGCGGGTTAAGGTGCACAACATCTCTGTTTCTTTAAATGTCAGCCTCCTAGGGCGTCTTGGTCAATTTGACATATTTATGCGCTTCAATATTTTCATAAAAACGCATCACCGGCGCGAAATATCCCGGAAATATTCGGATGCATCCATCCATGTTGCAGAAATACAACATGCCTCCCCGACGTTTCACCAAGCAGAGGATTAACTGATTAATAGATTCCCTTTACCGCTTCAAGATTAACCTGGTTTGTGTGAGGCAAAGGCCGTCTTTTCATAATCCAGTGAAGGCAACATAGCAGCCAAAACGACCGCTGATGCTGAGTAACCTTCACTGCAATATTACGGAGGCTGTAATAGCAAAAGGCATAGCAATCAGGCCTATTGCATGAAAATGACTGTGATTGTGTTTAGGCTGAGGATGAATGCACGCCCAAAGATATATATTTTTTCTCTGTCTGCACATGACTCAGGAATGACGAGTCAATACTAGCCGAGGTATACAACGAGCAGATGCAGATGGATAAAAGGGATACAAAAAAATAAATAAAAAATAAACCCAACAACACACCGGTGCCATGTGGCTCGTTGTTCTACCCAGGCACATTTTTTTCCACGCATAAATTAATGTGCTGCATCCCGCCCAGTCTTCATGACATCTATGCGAAGTGTTTCATCATTCACAGCCACATCCTGCGCACTGGTATCTCATTCAGTCTCTTTCTGACTCACACACACACACACACACACACATAGGACGGACACACACACATAGGACGGACACACACACATAGGACGGACACACACACATAGGACGGACACACACACACACACACACACACACACACACACACACACACACACACACACACACACACACACACCATGCCATGCTTTTATCATTAGCCTAATACCTTCCATTGAGGGTTCTGTGATGTAGCCTACTCACCAGTGTGGAATACAAGTCGTCCTTTTACTGAAATGATGCGTCTCAAGGAATGAAATTATGAGAGCACATGCACGGGGGAGACATTATCACTTGCTTCTACGTGAACCAGTCCGGCCGGTGTGCTGCCACAGACTCCAGTGCGTTGACTTCTCTTGAGCTCAGCCAGAAACATGGCACACTTTTAGAGGGGGGGACTCATCCTCATCCGCACCTATCACGGATCACTTTCCCACTCTTTATCCATGATTTAGCTCACCGCATACAGATTATAAAGCCCCACTATATGACACTATATATTATACGTGGCAGCATTATTAAGATTTAAGGTGAAATTAACGTGTTTGTTTCCTATAATGCCCCTGTTGTTCTACTTGGTACGCTCCACTACTACACGGAAAAGGGGCTGGCTCACGGATGAATGCAATGTGTCTCTGTTTATAAACGCTCATTTCCCTCACTGGATATTTATACACTCGTACTTTATACCGATTATTTTCCATGATGTCCTTTTTTTATATATGAATATAGATTGTGTTTAGGATTTTAACACATAAAAAGCGAGGTTTTGGTCAAGGTCGGCGTTTTCCGCGTCATCCACACGCGCACCCTTCAAGGCTAATGCGAGAAAAAAAATGACCAAACGAGACAGAAATCAGTTTTTTTAAATCATCACGCATCTAAAATGAGATATTCCTTTATGCGTGGACCATAAAGTACAGTTTATACACGCATTTAAATAATGCAACATTATGTCAGTGAGAATTTAAATATTAGCCTATATTTTTTTAAAGAAAATGTATTGTGCGATAAAATGCCACTAGGGAAGTTTCATACAATGACAACCTTGTGCTCTCTGGACAACATACACATTGACTAACTATCTAACATACATAAAACAATGTAGCCTACAATATATTAAAAAAAAGCACTGTGGATGCCCAATTAAAATAACTAATAGGCCTAATAGGAATTGATAAAACAAAGAGCACTAACAATGTGCCCCATAGAATAGGCCTAAAATAAAATCCCTACATGACCAGGCTGTAATAGAGACAAGAGCATATTTTCTTTGATCAAATATTAAATAGAGTTATGCATCCTTCTGTGAAAACGAGTTTTTTTCAGGATATATGCCTAATTAAATAGTATTTTACAAAGCCAAAAGTAACTCTAAAAGTATTATAAGTATCTACAACAACTTTTACATTTTGAGGTAGGCTTACTTGTACTTTACTTGACTTGTGCTCCTTTGTACTTATGCTTTACTACTTTTCTGAGGGGAATATTGTACTTTTTAAAAATTTTCCTTTGGCGGCAAAGAATTATACTTACAATTTTACATACGAAACAAAAGATTCTTTAATAAAGAAGTCACAGATGAAGCTACCTAATATACTGTATATAAGATAGAATAGGCAGTTAAAAGTATGGCCAAGGGGTGATTGCGTGGTAAGTGTCTGAGAGAGCATTTGGTATAAAGTTAAGCGAGACAACTTGAGCTATACAACCTCACAGTTAAATGGTATGACTCAACACTGAAACTGGGTCGTGGGAGGGAAATGTGTAAGTGCACTCATCCACCCCCCACTCACATCACAGTTTCAGGGTCACGCTTCTATCGTCCCACCTTCACGTAATCCTTTATTTCACTTTTGTTGCGCCTATACTGTAGTGCTTGTGCTATCATTCAAAAACATTTAAAGAGAAATTTCCTGCTGATCTGCATCATAG
Organism: Sander lucioperca; assembly: GCF_008315115.2. Lineage (NCBI taxonomy): Eukaryota > Metazoa > Chordata > Actinopteri > Perciformes > Percidae > Sander > Sander lucioperca. The sequence goes on from NC_050179.1 coordinate 20,135,275, forward strand.
TTCCTTTCTGGCATTTTTTTTGTTTGTTTACTTGGTTTTGAAATCAGATCAGCAACATATTGCATCTTGCTTTTATAACAAAAGAAGTGATAACAAGAAGCAACCTATAACCCTGTAAAATTGTATTGGTTGCTGCTGATGAAAAAGTGATGTTTTCCCAGAGCAATAAGGGGGAGACCTTTCACAGAAAATGTTTACCACAGCCTACAACCTCTAATTCTGTAAAGTGTCCTCGGGTTTATTGAAAGGCGCTATATAAATAAAAGTTATTATTATAATAATTATTATTATTATTATTATTACAAACAATGAGGACTCTCTCCTCATGCTCTAAATCGAAGGACAAGATCGATTTATAGACAGAATTCTTTTTTCTTTTGCAAAATCAATCTTTAACAATCAATCAATCAATCAAATCAACCTTGCTTTTTTTTCTCTCTGGAAAGCTGTAGTTTTTTCCTGGCTAAATCATTGAGATAGAATTCATGCATGTGCAGTTTGAAAAAGATAAACGGAACCACGCATGTCTTTGTCCTGAGTTGTCCTGGAGTCTGATATCCACCCAATAGCGTTCCAGGTGCATCAAGGACATCATCACAGAAACATCAGTTGTCAGGAGGTCTTTGCCAGGCCAAAAAAAAATTGCGTGTGAGACTGTGTATCTGGAGCTCACACAAATCCTATTACTTCCAGTTCATAGCCCTTATCACTGCTCTTTGCAACTCTCCTGAAGGATGAAGAACATCTCAGACATTGTGTCATATATCTCTGTGCTCCTGACGTGAACAGAGGCCATCATCCTCATTGTACAAAATATCCAGGATATTGCCTGCTCACTGCACCTTGCCCTCTCTGCAGGAGCTCAGCGAGAGCAGCTTGAGTAACAGACTTATTGATTGCTGCTATATAGCCTCCATCTCATCAGCAGGCCAGCACATAAACCCTGAGAGCGGTGAAAGAAAACCAATGCTCATGTTAATTCTATCGAGGCATGCATGTTTTGCTTGGCTGATGACACTGTAGTTCACTTATAAATTATTTAGGTATCTGCCACCTCCTATTCAAAAACCCAGTGACGTGTTATTATTGCATAATCACCATCTGTTCAGAGAGAAGACTAGCGCTTTGGATTATTGTTTAACACTAGAACAGCTGTAAAAATGTGGTTGTTTTCTTCTCCTTCTCCTTCTTTGTCCCCCTTTTAAAGTGTGTTTGATCACCTCCTGTGGTCAGCTCCCAGGTTTGAACATGTCAACAAGAACATTAGAAATCTATAGAAAGGTTACACAGTGGTACAGCCAACATTTAAGAGCCAGGTGCTCTTGAGTATCTGCCCAGATGGGAAAAAAAACAACCCATTGCATCAACCTGTTGGTTTGGGCCATGCAGAGTTCAAAAAAAGTTATTGGGTTATGGTCTGTATAAACCAGAGGAACACCAACATGGACGTTAAAATGTTGCCAACATTTGCTCTTCAAAGATGCCATTTATAGCAACCTCCCCACAGGTGTGTCAGGGGTCTTTATTGTCTTCATGGTCCACACTGGGCCCGGCGTGGTTGGCCATCAAAGCTCGACACCTTTCCACAGAGAGTTCTCTCTTACCTCCCTGCAGCTGTCTTTTTGGTTTTGCTTGTTACAGACATTTCCACACACCCATACAGAACATATACTATCTTCCATGTTTCTTCTGTGTATTTGTATGGTTTTTAGTAAATAAATGGCAACTTTAACTTCCACATTTCAGTGAAAGCGAGCCATTGTGGTTTCATGAGGTGAGGAAATGGGAAGTGAAAGAGAATGTTTGAGTTTAGCACCACAGCAGAGACTATCAGCACCAGCTCAGAACCTGGTACTGGTACCTCTGCTGTCCTCGCTGTACAGTATATTTACTGAAGATGCAGTGGACAAGTCAAGCAGAACACCCAGAACTAGCAGTCGTGGCTGAACAACAAAGCTGACAAGCCTGGGTCGGGTACATAATAATGTATTATGGTGATTGTTAGTGACTCAGGGTTTTTTGTGGTCAGGGATTTTGTGAAGTCATAAAGCAGCAGCTGAGAAGAGCAGCCAGCGGCTTTGGCTAATAGGACAGCAGTAGCTCAAGGTGATTATAAACATTTCTTGATGACAGAGTTTTACAGCTCAATCTGTGGAGCAAAGGAAGAACCATTTTGCTGACTATAAACTGTAACTAAACTCTCTAACTTTAATCTGCAAGCAGTGAACAGTATCAGCTGGTGCTTAATGTACCGAAGACAAAGTAGTTAGCTTAGTTTATTTTTTATTTCTGTGTCATGCCAAACATCTGGCTCATCTCACATGGGATTACAAAACACCAACATTTTACAAAACATATATCTTTTGGTGATTTATATATACACACAAAACGTTTCAAATGAACTGCACACTGAAAAACGTCCACAAACTTACAGCATATCATGATAAAGAGCTTTTTTTCCTCATCGACTTAACTAGCAAATCCATATGTTTCATATGTAAACAGCCAATTCAATGTGTGTGCATCATCCATATTTACAAAATCAATATCTGTTTTTATCTTACTAAAAGTGTTGCACAGTTTTCCAGTAGTGATGGAGTACTCGAGTCCTGGACTCGGACTTGAGTCTGACTCAAGTCTCTATTCTCTGGACTCGTGACTTGACTTGGACTCGCAGACTGATGACTTGTACTTGGACTCGGACTCGAGGATATATACATGTAAAATTGGACTTGAGCAATCATGAAAAAGCCTCAGACGTTGGATGAAGTTTCGGACTAAATAGGTTATAAACATAACCTAAAATTTTGATATAAGAAGGGCAATAGAAAACAAAGTGAAATTCATTTTCTTTATCAGTCAAACAGCACATTGAACAAATCTGCTTTTCTCCTTACAGACAGACATACTGTACCGTCACTGATAAGAAAGGTGATAATAGTGTAGTACTCTGATTTCTGATCAGTGAAAGCTGCCAGTATAGAGGGAAGTTTCTGACACTTGTTGAGCCATTTTGAGGATTTAGAGCCTGATATGATGTTACTGTTTATGGTTTTAAAACACATAAAGGAGTAACAATGTTCAAGCAGTAGTTGACCACTGCTTATTTCACTTTACAGCATGCAGTACTAAAGTACTCGAGAAGTTTATTTTCAGTACTACATTTCTTATGAAAATGTGGTGTGCTAACCGAACATCTACGCTAAGTTGAACCATTCAAAAAGATGACAGCACAAGAACACTTTAATACTTAAACATCTGTACATCACAAGTACTTATTGATCTCTCCTTTACCTGATCTTTCCTTCCAGAGTAGAAAAAGTAGACATTTTATTTTTTGTCGATTGTGGAAAATAAACTCAGGTTTGAATTAATTCTACACACCAATGTCTCTTGTTTTGAAAGAGGGGGAAAAAACAGATGATTCATGCATATGGACTGTAAGGTACCTAGAGTTCTCCGCTCTGTGCTGCTGTTTTGATTTTGCGATGGTAAACACAGAGCCATTCACAGATGGCGGCTTACCTTAACCCTAACCTGTTGAATTCTTTATTACCTGACGCTGACTTTGGTAACATGATGCCACCTGGATGTCACAAGTTTACCCCGTCCTGCCAGATCTCTGATGGAAAGTTAAGCCATATTGGTTTTCACTGCGTCACAGAGACGCAAGTTGTCAGCCAATGGGAATCACCCAGAGCTGGCATGAATGGGCGAATCAATGATTTGATGCTGCTGCTGATTTTTCACACTCACTCCCTCAGAAAAAAATCTTGCAAACAGTGAGAATACTCTCATGTCATCCAAATATTGTCCTTATATGATAAATGGTTATTGTATTAAGATGGATATTATGAAAGTCATACACTCAGTTACCAGTTTATTTGGTCCACCCATCTAAAACCAATGCAGTCTAATACAATGACAGCCTGCAATAACTCCTAATTTCATTAAGGTTGTAATGCTTAGTTTTTGTTGAAACTGTTTTAGAGAGGTGTTGATTCAACTTGTGCAGTTTGTGGTTCTGATGAATTATCGTGTTGAACTTACAGGTGTTTCTATTATTTTGTTCACCCCATGAGGGTAGGAAAAATAGCAGAAACACTTTTTTGTGTAATACAATACAGTTCAACAACACCACAAACTACATACTCTAGAATTGTACATATTGTTACCAACATACTAGCCGACTATCATAAATAACAAGTAATGGAGGGGTATTTGATTACGTTTAATACCAGTATTAAGCGAAGAGTGACATTTGTGGAAGTAAAATCAAGCCAGAAAAAGAATGGAAGAGAAACTTCCATTGAACTTTCAGGACTGGCAACCAAAAACCTTTTGAGTTTGTGCATCACATAGTATTTACCCTCACATTAAGAGGTAACATCCTGCAACTGTTATCCAATCCTATGATGTAAGTATATTTAGAACATCAACATTTAGACATCATAAACTCTTTAACTTACAGACCTTGAATGTGTTCTATTGTCTTGAAAAGCTCCGTTTTCGCCCAGGGGAAAACAATATGCATTTCATGTGCTGTCTGGGAGCTGCTTTGAAAAACAGAAAAGCCTGTGTGATATGATACGCAGTGTAAAGCTCAAACCTGCTCTGATAATACAAAAGAAAACAGTCAGCGGTAAAGCAGTAGTGACGTCCACCCTGACAGCCTTGATTCAGTTTTGTGGTTTTTTTCTAGTAAAAAACAAGAGTCAAAATGAGACCCCGAGACCATGAGAAGTGCTGATGGCTGGAGGTTGGATGTGCGAAATAAGAATGGAATCACGAGATGGTGATAAATGCTATCTGCTCCCACCATGTTGTGTCTTGTCTGAGTCAAAATGTTCTCGTTTCTAACTACGGGTTCTTCACGGATAGGTTTTCTCTCACCCAAGGGATTTCTTGTGGGCTTTGTTTCCCTTTTCGTTCGTACGACAATTGACCACAGAGCCGTGGGTAACTCCCTGCCACTTTGTGTACCAAAACAGGAGGTGCAGCTGTTGGTACTAGCCCTGGCACATGGGTCATGTTCTGGTGCTCTCATCTTTTGTTACAGCTCTACTGCTGCTAAGACTGGTGCGGCCCCATTATCTTTTTATCACAAGTCGAAGGAACTGCCAATCATTGAAACACTGAGGCCAGTATTGTGATGGTGTTTTATCTATAAGTTTTTGTTGATGAAGTTTGACTTTCTGCATGTCGCTCTTTTCTTTGTCTGTTTATCTTTAGTGGTTACTACTGCTCTTGTCCATTAAATTCCAAACTAGTCTCGCATTGCCAGACCTTCCTCCACAGCGCTTAGGAGGGTCTGGCTAGTCCGCAGAGCATTTATTGGCATGTCTTTAAACCAATCACAATCGTCATGGGCGGCGCTAAGCGCTGTAGGGAGCCCTGGTGCCGCTGCAAAATAGCCTCGGAAAGGAACTTGTTTTGGTGGAATTTATTTATGTTAAAAACTAAGTTTTTTTAGTCAAGCAACAGAAAACTCAGATTGGACAGATAGTCTAGCTAGCTGTCTGGATTCACCCTGCAGAGATTTGAGGAGCAGTTAACCATAGTCCTCATAAATCAACCGGAGTTAAAAATTCTAACACAATGAAAGCGTAAGGTAACGGACATCCGGCCAAAAAGAAAATATAGGTTTTTCTTGATATAGGTTGAATCACAATATTTCATTATACCAGTCGGTCCTAGATATAATCAGAAATGTATTTGCCATAATGATACTTTGATGGTGATATATATAAAGGTTGTTTTCAGTTGGTTCATGGTGTCACAAGGTATGGTTTCTTTTTAATGCTACACTATCATGGGATATTATTACTGGGCACTCTGACATAAACATTTGATCACAGCAATTATTCTAGTGAAATCAGAAAAATTTTAATGTCACAATAAATGACTTAAATGCGGATACTAACACATACTGATTCCAGTATGAAATGACCCAAATCCCATCCTGTTAGTAGAACAGGAAGTACAATTGCATCGTATTTTGGTCACTACCATGATTGCACAATACAATGGTACCTACACACTTAAGCACTTAGAGGTGGGCGATACGGGCAAAATTGATATCAAGATATTTCATCGTATAGTTTTGATACCAGTGTGTTAACAAGAGGCAGCACAGGGTTGTAGTGATTTCAATCAGGAGAGACTTCGTTGCAGATATGCAAAGGTTTATTGTACATATGCATAATGAAATGTACAGAGTTTTTGGACATTAGACTACATCGTTGTAAAATAATTTTTAAAGGGGTAGAGAAACAGGACATCTCCCCCGATGGAGTCTAGACACTGGTGGTGGCGGTGAAGGAGCCCGAAGACCAGACCGAAGGAGTCGACGGAGCGTTCTGCTGGAGGAAGACCCAGGGTGCCGCGGGTGATGATGACTGGAGGTGGAAGGGGAGGAGGAGGGTTGCACGTTTTCCCTGAAATGACAGCTGACGCAGCAGGGAGAGAAACAGATTTAAAGCAGGGATGTAATGCTGTGATTGGCTCGTGAAATTTATGGCCGATTCTGAACGGTTTAACTGAAAAGTGAACGCCTCTAAACAGCTGATTTGTTTTAGGAAGAGAGCGGTGATTTAAGTTATTTGAAGTTTTCCTGAAAGAATTTATGTGTGGAGTTTGCTTTGCAACAGTTTCCTCCCCCGGGCCAAAAGCATGCAAGTAAAGTTAATGGGGACTGTATTGTGAGTGTGAATAGTTGTCTGGCTTTGTGTGTGTGTGTGTGTGTGTGTCCTGTGATAGCCTACCGTAGACTGGTGACCTGTCCATACCCTGCCTCATCCCCAGCGTGGGCTCCAGGCCCCTATAACCCTGCAATGGATAAACAGGTAAAGATAATGGTATGATACTGTATGTAAATGATTAAAAATCAAATGGACGTTTTTTTTTTTCAGGACAGAACAATGGAATCTTCAAAATTTCTGAGATATTTCAGTTCCCACACTGGGTAAAATGTGATTGTCATGTTGTTTTAGTCTTACCCTTACTCCTGTGCGAGATTATCTGTTTTCCTTGTGTGCCTTCGAGCGTTTTTCCCTGTTTCCTGAGTTCCTGATTCCCTTGGATTTTTGACTACTGCTTGTTTTTCGGATTTCGATTCGGATGTCGTTTCTTGGACACTGTTGCCTGTAAGTTTTATTAGTGCTCTAATAAAACCATTGAACTTCTACTTACCTGAGTCGAGCATTTGTGGGTCCATTTCCTGGTGTGCGTGACAGTGATAGACATAGGAAGTGTGAGCCACCACAATATCTTATGGCAAGAATTATGAAAGTTTTGTAACGGCATGATTATAAAAAGGAACAATAAACAATTATTCAATTGTTGCCCAGCCTTGCTCACTCACAATATGACAGGTAGTGACATCCAAGTACACATTCACCACACATGCACAGGGCTCATTTTCAACAACATAATGGCAGTAATGTGGCTCAGGCTCACCTTGGGCGCTTGCTGGATGGAGGTGGAGATGCTTTTTCAAAGAGGATTAACTGAAGTAAAGCTTCCTCACTTCCCTCAATAGACACTGTCCTGTGACACAAGGCCAATAATAAGTCATGGGTCCCGACAGTACGTCAGAGCACTAACACCAGACCAAGTGCTGTTATTATGGTTAGTTTTATCCCTCTAGGGCACAATGTGGGTGGGTTTTTCCATGCATGCCAGTATACTGAATGTCAGAAAATCATAATGAACTATTAGATGTCAGTGATGTCATGTTGTAGTCCGTATTGCCTGTCGGATGTTCATATTAAACGTGACAAAAGCTTCAAATAATGGGGTAAATGTATTTCAATGAAAAAAGTTTTTTTCTACTCTCACCTCGGTATGACGTCATACCAGGCCGGTTTACTATTACTATTACTATTCAGGCACACTACTGCAGTGTTTAAATACACTGCTACATGTAGCTACATGTAACATCAGGGAAACTTGTAATCTTGGTTGCAAATGTTGTTTCTCCCCCTCATGTAATTTTCCTCTACTCTGCATGTTTTGTTAAAAAGCAAATGCTGCATTAAAATTCTGAGCGTCCTCTGCAGTTTGTCTCTGATCACAGAGAGCCATTCTACCTCCACACAGTGGATGTATTTACACAGACTGTGGCTCAGCACAAACGTTTGGTTTAAGATATTCTATGTACATGTATAGTCTTCTGTCTCTTAGTGAAGTAAACAAAAGAGCTTACATTTAATTTTGCCCCTGGTTGTCAATGTTACCACTGTATGGAAATCCTGTCAAATGCTCAGCATGTGACTGTTAAATATTTGCAAAGATGAAAATGTGCAGATTAGAAAACATTGTGTAAACCTTGTAATACCACATTCAGAGTTTACAAAACAAATAACGGGGAAATCTGGGAAGAAGTGTCTAAATAAATGATGAATAGATAGATAGATAGATAGATAGATAGATAGATAGATAGATAGATAGATAGATAGATAGATAGATACTTTATTGATCCCCAAGGGGAAAGTCAAGGTCCCAGTAGCTTAAGACATCACACACAACATTCACATACATCACAAACAGGATGATAAAAAAGCAAATCCACATGAATAGCATGGACAATAAAAGAAAAAATACTAAATAAAATAAAATAAAAAATAAAAAATCCACATGAATGTACAACAAACTAGTAGAAGTGCTACTTTAAGTCATTGAACCTGAAGCACATTGCAGCCCCCACCCCCAGCTTGTTAGGGGGGAATTCTGATTATAGTAATCCCATAGTCATTTGAAGCAGATTTAGATGTACTAACGTCACACTGGCAGCATAATGATAACTTTGAAAGGCAATCCAAATCTCTGTCCAAATTCAATTGATGTGCTGTTGTCACTGCAGTTAAGGGAAGAGAGATAATTTCGGTTAGGAGGGTGTTGAGGATGAACTGGTTGAACTTCGCTAATTTAGGACAATGTTGCGCAGGTATAGCTTTACATTTGTAAAGAACCAACATCAGATATTTGTTTGTACAAGCAAGATGAATTTGATATTACAATAATTTGATAACTACAAGAATGCAGCATAAGTGATTAGGCTTACAATGGCATTCGGGCAGGATTAGCTTGTTTAAATATTTCCCCCCTCATGTGCACCTAATATGTTTCAACTACCATCAGGTCTACATACAAGACACCTTAATCTCAGAAGCCTATAATCTGGCTCAGTGCATTGAGACGAATCATCCATTTTCCAGCAAAGAGCTTGACTTTGTGCATGGAAAATATTGCATTTTTTAGTGGAATTTTCATTTTAGGTTCCTGTGATTGATTGAGTCCATGATGACTAAATATGGTAAATGATTAAAATAACATTTAACACTTTTTAGTAATTCATATTATGCATGGTTAGTATCTGCACAATCTGTGACTTGTAACCTGTGCATTCAAAATGGGGCAGCAAAAGAAAGTTAAAGTAGTAGTTTGGGGTGGTGGTCATTTTTCCCTCCAATCTCTTCTTTCGTCAAAGCCCCTAGATGGAAATGATAGGCTTGATAGGCCCAATAGCTGCCAAGATAATGGCTACAGACGAGTAACAGAAAACCCTTGACAATGTAAACACACCGCTGCTATCCAAACCGCCGCTGCGTTTAGGCCGGAGCAGCCATTGACTGGCATAATCTGCTATATAAATCTGCAGCTTGGCCCTGTCTGGCCGCTGTCTGGGTTCTGTGCACTTGGACAAAAGCGACGGACACCTTGCCCACTGACAAAGGGCCTGGCCCTAATCGAAGTGGACAAGGCTTGCTGATGGAGCCTTTTTGAGCAATTGAACTTGGTCAATGAATCTTAGAGGACCTAATGAAACATAAGGGACAGGCAGTTTGACTCCAACAACGGGGGAAGCACCAAAGTGTCCTGTTTCTGCCTGTCAGCCTCAGAACTGAAGTTGTGCTTTGACCCATAATGCCTTTAATGAAAGCATGTCTGACCTGAGAAGATTCTGATGGTGTTGAACCTGTAGGCCACACAAGTGTTGTTGATGTGGTGCCATTCATTGTCGTTGTGGAATTCAGTTTTAGGCCTTTGATGGAAAAATCAGTCTGATCTGGCGCCATTCTGTTGTTTTGTTTTCGTCCTGGAACGTCACGAGAAAGGAGAACAGACCATAGTGTGTCTCCGGAGCAAACAGTTTGGGATGGAAGACATGCTGTTCTTCTTTGAAACTTTGAGGAAGGAGACTGAGTTCCTTTTAGAAAGCCCTGGGGAATGTGTATAGGAAAACCTGTGTGGGCCACTGGAATCTCCTCAAAGAGAAGGAGTACAGCACCAGTGCAGAGACTTCACCACGGGAGAGAGGAACTAGTCTTTGTGATCTGAAATGCCGTGGAAAAAGTATGCATTGTTCACAGCCTAACACATTTTTTTGTTCTTCTGGTCCTGTGACTCACCTACAAGGTCTTAGGCTCACTGACCCCTTCTAGCTGGCTGCCCATAATGCCCACACAAGTCCATGACACTACATTTCATTTACAACGAATCAGCTTACTGCTTACAAATTGCTCATTGTGCCAAAGTGTAACAGTTGGCAAGTGTGGAAAGCTTAAAAACGGGTCAAATTAACAATGAACAATAACAACAACAACAACAACAACAACAACAACAACAACAGCAAACACTGAATGAACACATTCATTCATTACACTCATTAGTACAATTTCATTATATTTTTGCACATGTTGAATATAACTTATAAAACACTACAATACAGTACAACTTGAGAGGTTTAAATTTAACACAGCTTTAGTTTATTTTTTGTATACAAAAAATACTGAACAGACAACAATGCAGAAAACAATACAACAATACTTACTGTAGATAGAATATAATGTTAAATATCAATAAAGCAGAGCTTTATTTCAATTGATTAAAAAAAATAAAAGTGTTAATACAAATACATATAAATAATACAAGTGATAAATATAAGTAAATATGTAATTGAAAGAAATAATAACGTTTAGCTAGATGTGAGTGAGTTGCAAGGACATGTTTTGTGAAGAATCTTTGAGTTCCCCTTTGCGATTTGCACGGTATGTCCCTAGCGAGGCTCTATAGCTAGTTCACAATGTTGTTTCCATGGAGACTAAAGTATCTCATAGACGCGAATGGATCTTTTTCTCATGGATGTATTATGGCTTGTTCTGTCTGATAGCAGACGTTGAATTAGTGCTTAACAACAATTTATAGAGACAAACAGCAAGTGTGTGTATTGTCGATATAATAATAGCAACTTCAGATAACTTCCTGACAACAGATGTGGTATATAGCTACATGTAAAAGTTAAATACCAGCGAGTCGCTGTCGTTTTAAAATGGATGCTAATTATGATACAATTATGCTTGAGCTAAATAATCAAGTCATCTTTGATTCTGATGAAACTAAAGAAGAGCAGGAGAGTTTTTTGTTTCACGAGAAGGTAAGTAATGTCCTGCTGAGGCCAGAACACTGAAATAAGATGATTAACACTTAATTGGACAGGTGACAGCAAGCTAAATGTAGCTAGTAGCAGCTAGCTTTTTACTTGCTATCAACTTATATATTTTAGCTTGAGTGGTAGGTTTTAGCATAACGTTATGATATGTTTAACATATTTCTATTGTATGTTTTATGTGTTTTATAAGTATTTGCGTTTTCTGTGTTTCACCTGAAAGTCAACTCTTGACTGGAGGACAACAATAAAGTCAAAGGTGAAAGGTGGAACTTTTTGACGCAGCAGCTATCTATCAGGGCACCTACCATACCTACTTAATCATTTTTGTATGTATTTAATACTACTACTACTACTACTACTACTACTAATAATAATAATAACTGGTAAAGCAACTTGAAAAACAGAGTTTAAGAGACTTTGAAAGACAAAGCATAGCAAGAGCAGGAAATGAAGAAGTCAATATAACAACAGAATGGGGCCTAACAAAAGCAAGACAAAACTAGGGTAAATAAAAAGAGAAGACAAAAGAGGCAAAACATAGTAGAGAGAAGACAAGATAAAACAAAACCATGACAAATAAAAAAAATGCAAATAAAAAGGGTAAAGCAATAAAATAAATAAGTAAAATGAAATCAAGTCTATAAAAATGGGTTTTAAGAAGTGATTTGAAAGAGTTCATAGATTCTGCGAGCCTTAGAGTATCTTCCCAGGCAGGTCGTCCCAAAGTGGAGGGGCCCTGATGGCAAGAGCACAGTCTCCTTTAAATTTAAAGGACAATTCCGGCGCAAAACGAACCTAGGGGTTATTAACAGATGTGTAACTACTCTGTCGCTCTCTGGGACATGTTTTCATGCTAATTGAATGTGTTTGTAGCTTGAAAGAAGCTAGCGCGGACCGCCAATTAGCTTACAACGCTAGTGTTCGGGGCACAGGGAAAGTAAAAATAAATCGCTATTTATACCACTAAAAAGGCTCAAAATATCACCAAACTTCAACGGTAGCATAATGAGGGTCCCTAAATGTTAACCGAAGCATTGAGAACTTTGTAATACCCGAATACTAGCGTTGTAAGCTAATCGGTGGTCCGCGCTAGCGTCTTGCAAGCTAAAAACTCATTCGATTAGCATGAAAACATGTCCCAGAGAGCGACAGAGTGGGTACACATCTGTTAATAACCCCTAGGTTCGTTTTGCGCCGGAATTGTCCTTTAAGCGGACCAGAAAGGCCCCACCGTAGGATCTAAAGCTGCAAACTGACTCATATATTCAACATCTCTGCCATATAGTTTGGAGCCAGATGCAAACGAGGCTTAAAAGTGATCAGTTAAATCTTTCTCACAACAGGACTCAGATGATATTCCCCCATCTCTGCTTAGCTACTTTGAAACCTCAAAGAGCAGAGCAGCAGTTTGTGAGAAGCTCATCCTTGAGGAAATTGAAGGTATGACAACTTGCACATCATGCAACGTTATGCTTCTAGAGGCATTACTTTTCTGTGGTGAACAAGGGCAATACATTAGCTCTCGTGTTTTGTAAATGGCTGCTCAAAATACTAATCTATCCTGGCACTTTTATTATTCTATGCATCTATAGCATTTCTAGATACAGATGTAGAATACAACAAGGAGACATCCAGTTATCATTACCTCCAAATACCATAGGTGAGCATGTTTCCTGTGATGATGGATGTGTTTTCTTTGAATTGCATCTCAGACTTCACTGCATCACATCACGCCGACGACACGATGAACTTGCCATTTGAACTCGATAAGGACATGAGGAAACCGAATGAGCAGGTAAATGTCTCTCTTTACTATTTTAGTCTCAAACTCTTACTGTATGAAGCATCCAAAATACAAGTTGTGGCAAACTACTCGTAAGTTATGTTTTGCCTGATACAGGTGACTTGTGACACAGAAAATGAAGAGAACAACACTTCCGCTGACACCTGCTTCCTTCCTGCACCCACAGAACCACTTTTCACTCACAATGTGTCAGTGTGTACCAACAATGAAGGTACAGTACATGTTTAGAAAAATGAAGTGAAAATGCTTGACGCAATGCCGTGTAAACCCCGCTTAGACTGTCGAATTTTTCGGTTTACAAAATGTCAGTACTTTTAGTAATTTGAGACATGTGTCACCCACACAAGTCTCAAATTACTGAAAGTACTGACATTTTGTAAACCAAAAAATTGTACAGTCTAAGCCACACTAGAAGGTGATAAAGTCACCTTTAAATTATCCTTTTCATTTGCGTATTTCCCACGTAAAAGCATCAAATTCTAGGCATCACTCGTGAATAACGCTTGCGAATACTTATGAATAAAAAGGACAATTCTTGAAAACCATTATTGATTAGGTACTCACGTCTGAGTTACAACATGATCTAAATTTAAAGTAAACAAATCTGCATGACTGGAGTTATCTGCACAGGTGTGATAGACGTTGATGCTAAATTACATCTTTTTCCTCTCTGTTCCTTTTTCATCGCACTGTTGAGGCCTTGCTGAAGGTCTGATAATGGAACTTCTGTTGTGAGAGAACCTTTGCCCACAAGTGGGCACTGTTGTCCTTTTTTGTTCTCATTAATGACTGCAGTAAGATAGAGTGTATGATGAAGATGTACATAATACCACCTTTTGAACAAAGAATAGAGTAGAGGGTTACATTTTACGAGTTTATAATTTCCTTAGATCTGGTCAGTGGTTAAAATGCTGATGGTGATGAAGCTTTTTCTTTTTAAGATTATTGTTTGGGCTTTTTTGTCTTTAATTGATAGGACAGCAGTAGACAGGAAAGGAGAGAGAGAGAGGGGGGGGGAGAAGATATGCAGCAAAGGGCCGCGGGTTGGAATCGAACCCGGGACACTGCGATAAAGACTGAGCCTTGATACATGGGGCGCACGCTCAACTAGGTGAGCTACCAGGCGCCCTGTGATGAAGTTTTTTGGCAACATGTTTGACATACAGATATGTAGTGTTTGAGCTGATGGAAATGCTGTAGTTAAAATTCTAAATTCAACATTTTGAAAGCCCATAACTGCTACACCACCAGTCTAATTTTGAGAACATTTGGAAGAATGACATACAGTATATTGCTACTGACTTGCCCAAGCGCTGCCCGATTCATTCACGTGAGATGACATATATACTTTTTTTATGCATTATTTTTGAGGCAGTTTGTTTTCACTGCATAGCACATGGTTTTCATCCTTGCTAACTAGTAATTAAGCCTTACATTTGTGTAAGTTGCAGCTGGAACAGATGAATACATGGAGAGTGAGAAGCATTTTGCATTTGAACTTGAAGCAGAGCAAGAAAAACGACACTGTGAGAAGAAGGAGGAGGAAAGGAGACAAATAGAAAGAGACTTCCAGAAGGAGCTGAAGAAGATAATGGAGGCCGAGAAGGTGAGTCTCTCTGGACTTCCTCTACTCAACATGATTACCCATAATAATTCTTAATATAGTAGATGTAGGTTTTGGTATTTAAGTATTTCAGGTGAGCAAATCTGTAATCTCCCACTGTCCCTCTTATATTTGTCTTACTGAAAAGGAACCTGGTACTTCAGATATGTCTAATAATATATGTAATAATTAGGGAAACAGACAACCGGAGGAAACTGTTGCCTTGCTCAAGTGCCCTTGAGAAAAATACTGCCTTTTTGCTTTTTCAAGAAATGTCGTGCTGTAGTGGTGAAGGCATCCAAAAGAGCACATTATCTTCTGGAATTTAAGTAAAGATAACAAGCTAGATTGATAGATAGATAGATAACAAGTTGTCAGAGAGTAAGACACACGTGCTTTGTGAAGAAAGATATCAAAGAGAAAATCCAGAATTTAAAAAGTGTTAAATGTCCTAATGTATACCATCGTCACGTTTATTTGTTGATTGTTGCTTTCTGTATCCAGCTGCATCAGAAGGAGTTTGAGTTGATGGGGAAAAGAGCTCAGCAAAAACTTGAACAGGAGTTGCTGCTGCAACAGGTATGCCTGAATCCTCTTGTTGCAGTTTTCAGCAGATATCCAACCTACAGAGACACCACTGGGTGTAGCCACTCTCCCGGGTTAATACGTTAAATACGGACATTGACTTACTTAACCCTTGTGTTGTCTTCCCGTCGACCATGAACTTGTTGTCCTTCCAAGTCAAAATTGAAAATGAACTGACGTTTTTGGCCCTTTTTTTTGATGCTTTTTTAAAATTCATGGTCAATAAACCTAATGTAAATGACATTGTACCTAATTTTTGAGTTAAAGAAAAGAAGTTACATTATCAGACCTTCAGCAAGGCCTCAACTAGGGCTGTACGATTCAGAAAATGTCACGATTCGATTCCGATTTTTAGGCTCACGATTCGATTCAATATTGATTTTCAATTCAAAAACGATTCTATATCTATCTATCTATCTATCTATCTATCTATCTATCTATCTATCTATCTATCTATCATGTGATTGCAGTAGACTTACAATTAAAAAGAAATTACATTTTTTAAAATATTAATCGATTTTTGGAATTCTATGAATCGATTTTGAATCGGTAGAGCTTGAATCGCGATTTGAATGTGAATCGATTTTTTTTGCACACCCCTAGCCTCAACAGTGCGATGAAAAAGGAACAGAGAGGAAAAAGGTGTAATTTAGCATCAAAGTCTATCACACCTGTGCAGATAACTCCAGTCATGCAGATTTGTTTACTTTAAATTATGAATTATTTTGGCTAATAGTTAAGATCTGAGGATGTTGAGTGAATCACAGACTGCTATGTGTCAAAGTTTAGTCAGGATGCTGTTTTAAAACCATTTACAATTTTGTTTCAATTGCTATGAAATCGAATAAAACACCCAAAATTCAATGGAAGTAATCATCATTTTTTTTACCTGCGAAGAACATTGTATGGAACCCACGCATTCATGTTATTTTGGGGCAATTTGGTTGTAAGAAACCCATATTTCTAATATAAAAAAACTTTGAAAACGGGTCAAATTTGACCCGAGGACAACAAAAGGGTTAACAATCTTATTTCATCATTATTTCAACAACTGTGAGATTATGTGGAAAATCGTGGTCTCTTTTGGGGGGGGGTGTTTGACTTCTCAAATCAAAATATAATCTATTTCATTTCATTTCATTTATTTTTATTTCGAACAAAACTAAAAATACATATACACATACAGTATGTACCTATATATACATATACATACATACATACATACATACATACATACATACATACACATGCATATACATATACATACAAATACACATACATATACATATATATCTATAAAATAAAAAGTGTGTAGCAACACACCAAAGGAAATAGAACAATATCCATACAGTGTTTACAAATAATATTAAAAATACTATTACAATTTCTAATTTTAAAAATGTGTCTACACTTAGAGGTCTGTTAGAAATGTATATGTGGACTGTTTTAATGGACTGTTTTTAATTCAATGAAATGTTTCTAATGAAATGGGACAGCTGTCTTTGGTGTAACTCTAGTGTTTCTCTTGACCAATTAGGAACTGATCAGAAACTTACAGAGACGAGTGGAGGAAGAGAGGAGGATGAGGGAAGAGGAGCAGAAGAGGATAAAGGATGAGGAGGACAAGAGGAAAAGGGAAGAGGAGAAAATCAAGATAGAGGCAGAGAGGAAAAGAATGGAGGAAGAGACAAGGAGGAAGCAAGCGGAAGAGAGAAAAATAGAAGAGATAACACTTAAAAAAGAAGAGGAGAGAAAACATAAGGAAGAGGAAAAGAGGAGAATGGAAAGGGAGGAAAAGAGGAAGAGAGAAGAGGAAAGAATCGAGATTGATTTGGAAAAGAACAAGCTAGAGGATGGGATGAGAATGACAAAGGAGAAAGACGAGAGGAAAAGGGAGAAGGAAAGACAAGAGACAGAAGAGGCAAGGAAAAAGATGGAGAAAGAGAAGAGAAAAATGAAGGAAGAAATTAGCCTGGAGGAGGAGGAGGAGGAGAGAAAAACGAGCAATAAAGAAGATATGAGAATACAGGAGGAGGTGAGAAGAACTAAGGAGATTGAGGAGAGAAAGAAGCAGGATGAGATGAGGACAAATAAAGAAGAGCAGGAGGCTGATGATAGAAAAACGATGGCTCAGGAAAAGCTTAATGAAGAGATGAGGAGGCGGGGTAAAAGTCAAGATGAACATGCAGATGAAGAAATAAAGTTTGTGGAGAGGAAAAAGAAGGAAGAAAAGGACAGGAAAAAAACAGAGGAGAAGAGGGAGGTGAAGGAAATGGTAAGAGAAAAGGAAGGGGAAAACAGAAAACTTAAAGAAGAACTTAGACCCATCGAAGAGGATGTGGAGACGAAAACGGACTATGAAAAGAAAACAATAGAGGAAGAACAGAAGAGGAAGCAGAGGGACGAAGTGTATTACAGAATAAGGCTTAAAGAGGATCAGGAGGGGTACAAAGGCTGTGATGTGCACAACAGAAAGTTGGAATGTGAGAGCAAAACAAAAGAAAAGAAACAGGAGGGGACGAGCAAAAGGGAGGAGGAGATAAAAAATGTGGAGAGAGAGAAGCAGCTGAAGGGAGAATTTATGGGAGAAACTGAGAAAGAGGTTCCCGAAAAAACTGAAAAAGAAATGAGACTTAAAGTAAAGGAGGGGAGCCAAAAGAGAGTGGTGCACGACACGGAAAAGGACGTAAGAGCAAATGAGCTGCAAGAGAAAAGAGAAAATAACAGCACAAATAAAGATAAAACAGAAAACTCCCTGGTCTCACAACTACAAGACAGCACCTGGACTTCCTCAAGCCCTGGTCCTTTATACAGTGAGTCTACAGTCAGGCCCCCCAGTACTGAAACCATACCAGAACAACAACATGACCCAGAAGAGAACATCAGTCAGACTTCCCTAGATAAAACTGTGGACTGCGAAAATCAAGCAGCAAGGCCTTCTCCTCTGTTTTTACCCGTGTGCCTCCCAGTGCACACAGAGAAGAAGAGGCTGTCATGGATGAAAGACTGCATCCCCTGGTCCAAACTCTCCCTCCAGAACAAGAGGAAGCAGAAAGGATCCGTCCGGAGTCGGAGAGGGCTGCGAGGCGCTGCCGAGGCCAGCAGTCTGCCACCTCTCTGCCCAGACACTTTGCTTCAGTTCACAGGCAGGAAATCCCTGCAAGAGGTAAGATTTGTACAAATGCTCGGCCATGATACAGACACACTGACAATACCATTTGTGAAAGATGAAGTTGTTTAAACACTGATATGCAAGTCTGTGGGATTTGGCCTGAAGTGCTTATACTCATACTCATGCTGAAAAATGTTGTAGTTTTCTCAGAACTAAATTGTTGTCACTGGAAACGGTACTGACACATGGAACTCTAAACTCCCCTTTGAAACTCATCCTTTTGCGTTAGTGGACGTTCACCCACCAGAGCTATCTAGTAGTATGCAAATGAAACCTGTTATGACTTTGCGGTAAAAAGACAATGTTGAATAAACCAAATGTATTAAATACTGTATTTGCAAGGAAATTTGTACTACTGATTCCACCTAGCTATGTTAAAGGATGCTCCGTATTAGGGCTGAGC
Source organism: Sander lucioperca (assembly GCF_008315115.2). Classification (NCBI taxonomy): domain Eukaryota; kingdom Metazoa; phylum Chordata; class Actinopteri; order Perciformes; family Percidae; genus Sander; species Sander lucioperca. The sequence continues at coordinate 20,154,294 of NC_050179.1, forward strand.
AATATATCGATATCGTGATATGAGACTAGATATCGTCTTAGCTTTTGGATATTGCAATATCGTAATATGGCTTAAGTTTTGTCTTCTCCTGGTTTTAAAGGCTGCATTACAGCAAAGTGATGTCATTTTCTCAACTTACCAGACTGTCCTAGCTGTTTTATTATTTGCTTTTAACCAATTCATCATTATAGCCATATTATTGATGATTATTTCAAAATCTTAATTGTTGAGGTATTAGGTCAAGAATATCGTGATATCTGATTTTCTCCATATCGCCCAGGCCTACTCCGTATTAGCAGTGACCCTTTTCTTTTTAAAGGGGATTTTAGGCCTTTAATTCCACAGGACAGATGAAGACATAGAGCGGGGGAATGACACGCAGCAAAGGGCCGCAGATCGGAGTCGAACCCGCAGCCTCTGCGTCGAGGAGTAAACCTCTACATAAGTGCGCCTGCTCTACCAACTGAGTTAACCCGGCCACCTCAGTGACCCTTTTCTGACTAATCCATATTTGATATAATATATGACATATCCCTGTGCCATGTCACACATGCCAACTTTAGAATAACCTTTATTTATTCAGGGATGGCACTACAGCACAAATAAAAAGAAATAAAAACAATCTAAAAAATTACAGTACAAATAATATGGTCATAAAAATAATCCGATCATAAAACAATACCCAAATAACAATGTGTAAAAAAAATTAACGAAGGAGCAATTACAAAATGACAGTACATATAAACAATCAAATCAGATGTGAATCGCTGATGTAGGCGAATAAGAGGGCTCTTAAAAACAAGAGCAGTCCCTCTGTAACACATTTTCAAGCATCATCTTGAGCGTCCCAATGGAAACGAGTTGTTCTAATTTGAGAGAATCTGTGAGCGTGTCTGATATGTTGTGTTAGTAAGATTAAGCAGCGAAGACAGATACACTATATACTTAACCGTTCAAAATCCAGAAAGACCTTCTGAACTTTAAAGCATCTTCGCCTATCTTTCAGATGACTACAGTGACCCTGGAGGACTTGCCTGGCTGTAGCTTAACCACTCTCGCTCAGTGTACTCAACTTCAGTCCCTCACCCTCAGACGCTGTGGCCTCAAATCCCTGGAAGGCATCGACCAGATACCACAGCTCTGCTACATCGATGTACAGGTGGGTATTCAGTCAATACATAATGAGGTTACTGTCTTAAATGCCACTTTTTCAAGGGACATTAAGTAATCCAAGATCTTTACTTACCTCTATGTTGTGCAGATCTTGGTTATTGTCAGTTAGATATCATTATCTTTGTATTCTGTCCTGAGATCTTTATTTGTTTTGTTACAGGAAAACGACATCTCATTTGTCAACTGTGAAAATATGACTAGTTTACGAGTTCTTCAACTCGGCCACAACAAGCTGACGTCCATCCATGGTTTAACTGGTGCTGAAAATTTGGACGTTCTAGAGCTCTCACACAACTCCATCACCCGCATTGGTGAGAACTATGTACCTAATGGAACATTCACTTGGATGTTTATTATGAGTATATTTGTTGTAAAGAAACAAATAACATTCAACAGATTGTTGTCATTGTAATGTGTGATTGTGTCACACATTACAATGAAGGTCTTTAGTTTTAATTTTGTAGCCCAAGTCTGCAGTACTCCACCAGAGGGCAGCATCTCTCTTCTTTTCAGCCCTGGGCTTCATTCACTTTACTACAATATGCATTGAAAAGTGATTTATTTACTGAAGTGAACTGGAGCCCTGAGGCTAAAGTCATAAATAGATATAGGCCTGGCAAAAGGTTAAACACATTGAATTGTATATTCAGCTACTGTAACATCGTGACTCACCTCTAAAACTGAATTTTTATAGGAGAGGGCTTTTGGACTGTCTCATTTCAAATTAAGTTTTTTAGACATGCTTATGCTTTCTTTACTGCTTATATGCAGACTCACCCTGTGCCTTTTAGCAATCTACATAAGTGTCTTCTCATTGTCCGTCTCATTCCTAGCTGGTCTGGAGTCTATGAGGAGACTGCAGAGGTTGTCACTGGATCATAACCAGCTGATCAGCACCAAAGGACTGAGGGACGTGTTCACTCTCCTGCACCTGAACTGCTCACACAACCACCTGGCAAGCGTAGAGGGTCTGGAGAACAGCGCTCTGCTCAACACACTGGACCTGAGAGCCAACAGCCTTACTGAGGTAAGAAGAAAAACGGAAAGCATTGTGTTTGGATGTCACTGTTCAGGGTTGCAGTTTTGTGTGAGATCTGTATAGAAACTGATTTGGATGTTTGGAGGGTGTGGAGGAGGTTAACTCAACAGGTTGTATTGAATTAGGCCCACGTCATTCTGTTTTGATCTGGTAGTGATGTAAATAATTTGTATTTAGCGATGTAGGGATTTTCCATGGAAAATCAGCAAAAAAAGCCAATAAAAAAAAAAAAGAATATGCAGAAAACAAAAGATAGAAAACTTTTGCTTTCTGCATATCACTATACTTCTTTTTCATTTTCGTATCAAGATGCGGAGAGAAAAATATAACACAATATTTCCTGTATTGGTTTTAAAATCACAAACCCCACATTAGAATTCTGACAGGGATCGGTGTGTGGTGCTAGTCATAATGATAAAAACCGTCTGATTTGTGTGTGTCAAACCTTCAAAATAAAGGCTTGAAAGTGTTACAAATACATACAGTATGTGCTGATTTAAATCAACAACTCCTGAGAGGAAGCAAATTTGGGGGCTCACATTATCACCTTAAACAGATCATGGTTGAACAGATTATCTTGACAAAACCACAGGCTGGGGAAACCAAAATTTCCCTTTGACTACAACTTAATGTCATGGCCTCATATGGAATATTTTCAAAGTTTACCCCATCTGTGAAAAAAAACTAAACAAAACAAAAATCTAAAATTCAAAAAGATATTGAAAATCTGTCACATGTCTGTCTGTAACCCTGAACAGGATTAGGGGTTTAAATGGATGGATCAACTAAAGGAACGTAATATCTTCCTTCAGTCCAACAAAATTGCCCATTGAACTAAAAAAGGATGCGATGTAACAAGCTCAATGTAAGTGATCTGAGAGTGATGGTGCTCAGTGTAATATTTTACAAAATCGGGGCGATGGCACACTCCATTTTCCCACATACGATACACTAACAGAACACTTCTATTTGCAGACAGCAAATATGAACTTTGACCTGAAAGTCTCCAAAACATTGAAGTAAAGCATGAAGCTCATTCTATTTGAACTAAAAGAGAGATGCAAGAGAGTCAGAATGCACAATACCGGGGCCCTGCCACTGGCTTACCTTAATGAAAGGTACTGATTGATGTTATAAGTTACATTACAGTTACATTAGTCAAAGTATCTTCCGTGAGAATGCTCCATAAGCAACAATTGGAGAGAGAATGTCCAATTACCTAACTTCCTTGGTAATTGCTTGATGAGGCCAAAGTCGAGAAAAAGAAAACCATGCAAAATAAAGGTACATACAAACAATAGTTGTAAGCATGATAATTTATATACCTTCAGTATTTTCTTTTTTTTTGTGATCAAATGTTTTTTTTTATTTTCTTAAAGAGAGCAAGAAAAACACACACATCCAGTATACAGATGTGCATACGATATACAGTAGTTAAGAACATTTTTGCTTCACTCTCCCCGCAAACCCTCCCCGGTGGCGACCCCCCGTCCCCCCAAGACCTCGGGATAAGTTAAAGCAATATAGCAATATAGCATCATACATTACTTGCATCAAGCATAGACATAAAACAAACAGCATCCTCATTTCACTAGCTCCTTTACCTTATCATACGCACCAGCCCACTGTGAAATAGTTCTCTCACTCGCGCCGTGCATTCTAGCCACTGAAAGCTCTATGGTGATTACATCACCTTTAGTATTTTCTAAAACACCCCTTAGATCGCAGCTGAGCTTAACTTGTGGCCGACACTGATGACTGTAAACACAGCAGGACTAAAACAACTGACGTTGATGGACGGGGTCATTTAGGCGTCGCTGGACCAGCAGCAGCAGCAACAACAGAAAGTTAGTCTAACCCCAAAGTGTGACCAGTGGTAACTGACAACTTGACCCAGTTTTTTTTCCATCAGCCCCCCAGTCTGAACAACCAGGTCCTCCTCAGAGAGCTGCATCTAGATGACAACAGCATCTCCTCCCTGCAGGGCCTCACTGCTTGCTGGCTCCCTCTCATGCAACATCTCTCTGTGGCCCAAAACCGGTATATTCCTCCAGTCCTACTTGCTATCTGTCTTTGAATTATGCCTGTATGTGATAGTAGCACATTTTTCAATTTGGTTTTTATAATTTGATATCAAAAGTGAAAACTATAATGTTAAATTACAATGTATTGACGCTTTCAAAAGGGGTTATAATTTGTCTGTGTGTGTCCTAGAATTACCCAGCTGCCCTCCATGTCTGATTCTGTGTCCCTTGCGAATCTGGATCTTCGATTTAACTGCATGTCAGGTAACAGGCTGTCTTGATTAATCAGACTATATAAACCCCATTTCTCATCATAAAAGCTTTACTTTATCATTCCCAGTCCCTTATTCCCACTCAGCCACAGATTGATTTTACTTAACAAAAGAATTTACAATAGCTATACATTTACAAACCTTTGGGCATAAACACTTTACAGTATATGTCTCCATGGAAAAAAAAGATGCACAAGTTCTGAAACACGTATCTATTTATTTCATTCAGTCGATGTAGCGCTGCATAAGTAGACGAGACACTGGTGAGAGGGAAGAATAGATGGAAAATTAGACACTGACAAGGCAAAGATGTTTTTCCTCTTCTCTCTCAGAGCTCCAGAACGTGTGTGAAAGTCTGGAGGGATGTCCATCCCTGCGAGAGGTCCACCTCACAGGGAATCCTCTTCAGCAGGAGAGTGGCTGGAGGTAAGATGAGGGCTGGATGGAGGAGTTAGGCTTTTTAATGATCTAAAGCAGAGATTTTCAACAAGGGGGTCCGGGACCCCTAGGGGGTCCTCAGAGTTAGTGCAGGGGGGGTGCCAAATTATGTAAAAAAAAAAAATTCTTGTTTCAAAAATGAAAATAAGTCTGAAAATATACATAAATATGAATGCAACATTTTAATAGCAAAGATAAATTTGCCTATTTGTAAAAAAAACAAAAAAAACAAATAGGTAGCTATGATAGTCATACAGTTAAGCTTAAGTAGTCACTGTGCCTTCCGGATGTATGTTTAACATTAAAACATGATGCATAAATATAAAAATAATGGATAAAATAATATCCATTTCTTTTCATCCATTCTGCCCAGTTTAATATGCAACTCAATTGTATACAATATATGCAGTAGGTGGTCCGTACTCAGTCTCTCTTTCAGCTATAAAAGATGTTGAAGACCCCTGATCTAAAGTCATTGTTTTCTAATGTGGATGCATCTGCTTCTAAGACGAATCAGGCAGAGCTACTGTATTAAGATGATTTGAATGTGCCCTGTACTCTCTAATCTTCTGGATGCTTGTTCTGTTCACCTCTAACTTTAGCGCCTTCTCCTCTGCAGTACCTACCACGCAGACAACATAGAGTAATTAGAAATTTCTGCCGTTCTTTCCGGAAATTCTTTGGACAAAGGGTTCAGTTACAATTTCCTTTGCTCTGAAATATCACTCGCCGGGATGAATGTTCAAAGGAACATACCAGTGGAAATCTATAGCTGTGTTCGAAACCGCTCCCTCATTCACTCACTCACTATTCCCTTTATAGTGTTTATTAAATAAACAAAGCGAGCACCCAGGAGGAGAGTAAAAGGTTGTTTATATGTTGCATGTTACATTTCCACTGTTTAGACACGAAAGCCCGCTCCATTTTTCCTTTTCAGTTTTCGCGGTGATTTCTGCTTCTTCTTCTCCTCTGGGAAAACACGGCCACGTTGCATTGTGGTATACGGGAGTAAAATGTAGGGTACATCGTATGTACAATCAAATCAGCTGTGCATTGTGGGTATTTTATAGTGGACTATATAGTGATTGAAATTAACCACGGAGAATTCGAACACCACTACAAAATGGCAAACACACTATATAGTGCACTATTTCAGTGACGGGACGGTTTTGAACACAGCTTATTTCTTTATCACAAATTTCGTTCTACTGGCTCAGGTAGTCTAAACATTCCAGCAGAACACAGGCCTTCCTGTCCACTTCCCAGGATTAGCACTGTGATCCGCGTCCGCTATTAGATTACTGCGACGTGCCACCGACATCTGTGCTTACGTACGCCACACTAAGTGCTCGTAATTCCCAAAATATTTGTACAACAGAAAAATCCATTCTCATTTCAGTGTCAGTTTGCTCATTCACTTATCATGACTAAATATTTTTCCCGAGTTAAGACAGTTGCAGTGAGTTTATATAAAAAATATGCACGACCGCTCATATTCTTAATGCTTCTATTGGTCTGTCATGAGCAATGATGTCAGGTTCGCAAAGTTGTTTGGCTCCTCAAAACTACTCACACCCATTTAGTAACACCAAAATATGAAAACCTATACTTCTCTTGCCCCTTTCAAATAGCCCTGAATGTTTCAGTTTAGAAAATAATTTTATGATGTCTTAACTGTGAAGAGTTGAATGTCAGTTGCACACATAAAACATTCCTTCTTTTGTACCACTGGCCAGTTGGTTTAATGATGTGGACAGTTTGAATATAACATTTCTGTTTCTTGCTTAGTGGGTTATTCACTGTCCAAAAGACATCCTAAAAACATGGGTTACTTGTGGACGTTTTTTCCGTCGCAAGGCTTAACTGAAACATTACCTTAATATTTCCTTGAACTTTACCTAACCTCCAATGCCAACAGTGGAATTAACCCTCTTGCATTTCTACACTCATGCCCTGACCCTTTCATCCTGAGCCAGTGATAACACCGGCTAAATTAAAGCAGCAAAAGGCAAGCGCTAAGAATTACACTCCCTGTAGGCAGCCCCTGATCCAGGAGACCTGGAAGAAGAAAATATTGGGCCTGATTAATCAGGGCCACTTTAAGAGCCTGTGGTTTGGAGGAAGTCTTCACTAAATGAAATACGGACTTGTGCCCATACGGGCTGGAGTAGGAGGATAAAGGAATGTGAGCCAAGAACAGCGTTTCCCTCAGAAAGGAGGAGGAAATTTATATTAATTTAGGGAACGTTCAGGTTAAAGTCCAAGTATAGTCAATGTAGATATAGCTGTAAGGAGAGAACGAGATTCATAGCATCTATATTGTGAAGCTCCTACTTTCTTCTAAAAAAAAATATGACTTTAATTTATTCTTTCAGTCTTTACAATATACACATTGCTCCAACAGAAAAATGCTTCATGCTTCAAAAAGACAAGAAGAGAGAGACTGAATGTAGTGCAGAGGTTATCACAGTACAGAGAGAGGTGTCTTTCTGAAACCAGAAAAACTCCCCAGTTAATGAGAATCAGCCATTGTAAACATCCACAACTGATGGCATCCAGTTATTTGTACATAGGTCTACTTTGCATTCTCCCAAGTGTGTCTAAATGGCGTCCATTCCTTAATTGAATTACATTACATTGCCCACCTCAATGAGCTCATGTAACCGTCAAAAGGTCCTATTTGGGTTTGGAGCTTCATTTGAAGGCAGCCAGCCAGATAATATGCCCGAAGGGTTGAAATCTAATCCGGATCTGTTTCGGAGAGACCAAGTGGGCCACATCAAAACCATATCCCTCTGACAGTACACAGATCCCGTGCTTTGTGGTCACGTCTTTGTCTCAGGGTGGCAGTAGGGACGGGGAAATTATGCCTCTGATCAGAATACATTATGAACCCTTTATATGGGTTCAAATTTGGATCAAAATTGTCTGCAAGAAAAGGGTTCATGATCCATACCTGAATCAGAATAAACCACCTGAGGCACCATCATTTGTTTTTTGTTTCTGACTGTAATACTTTGCTCTCTGCTTCATCTTTATTAGTTGTAAGGTCAGTAGGTACATCAACTGGATTATAACAGTAAAATGGAGCTGTGTTTTAAATAATCCAGCAGAATCTACTATTTAAAAAATCTATAGCCATGGATTTTTTTTAAAACATCTTGAGATATCCATGTAAAGAGATACAGTATGAAATAAGAACTGCTCAAATTTTCACAAAAACACACATTGTGAGCTGGTGAAATGAAAGGTTTACCCTCAGCACATGTTTTATCCTCCTCTGGTGACATAGTAGACATGATTTAAGAGCATATGGTGCTCTTGGAATCAATTTTGAAAAAGTTCTTCAAAATAGACTTTGTAGCCTGAAGGCTTGCATTTTTTTACGGGTTTTATTGTTGCTGTTCCCAAGTGTCCTGTAGAGTTTCTAGCGCCACATTTTCCCACTGAATACAGACCACATTTGGCCTCCACTAGTAGATGCTCTGAGTCTGTTTCTCTGGCAGATAGTTGGGATTCCTCTGCTTGTACATCCTTAGCCTCAGGCTGCAGTTACTGCTCCCCCAGACTCACAGCCACTCAGGGCTCCCCCCCAGTTTGTAGGCTGATACTACCTAACATATGCCATGGGTAGAGTTCTTATCTAAAGTGCCTGCGTAACTACACTGTGAGAAAACAATATAGTTAAGTTGACAATTACATTACCTGTCTTAAAATGTAATCACTGTAAATAGATTAGGCCAGAACACAAAATGTACAGTGAACTCAGCATAGAGAACAGCATGTACTATGAGTGGCCTCAGTGGGACCTGAAACAGTCTTCTCAAACTCTTAGTTGTCAAACTAAATAGAGAATGGCTGCTTTAACCCTTCAGTATTACAGATACCTTTTTACCAATTGAGATATACGGATAGAAATGTATGATAATGTAAATATGGTTTTACAAGTATACCCTTTGGTAAAAGCTCTCAACAGAAGCTCTCTCTCTAACTTGAGCATCATTTTGAAAATCCTGAGCGGAAATCTCAGCCATTTTTTTTAGTTCTATTCATGCCGCAATCAAAAGCCTTCATCGTCTTTGAATACTTTGTTGTTTATACCAACTGTAGGACTCCCCAAAGTGGATGTATTCACTGCAGTGGTCGAAGAGGGCTTTCAAAATGCTGTACTATAATGTAGAACAATAGCAGCAATAGTATAGTTATTTAAAAAGACTGAAATGGGATGTGAATGTGTCTGCTAGGTCTTAGTAGATAAAAGATAGAAATATAAAACTTTATTACTGTACTTTTGTCATCTAAATTTTCAAATAAATGCAGTGTTGTTGTTCAGTGTTGCTGCCAATATTATAGTTGATATCATGGTTTTATTTTGTATTATATGTATTCTATTTGTAAACCACATTGGTTGTTGATTGTGTGTTGTTTAAATACAATACTCCTTAAATAAATATCCCAAAAACTGTTTTCCATTTAAGTACGCTGCTTATACTATTAGACGTATTACAGGAACTAAAAAAATAACTGTAACAAAAAAATGAAGGCCATTAAAAGGTGGCCTTAATGACCCCTGATATTTTATCCAGCTTGCTCTCCTTTTCAGATCCACTCTGCAGAAAGCAGTGCCTGGGCTGAGGGCCATCGATGACCAGGAGACAGACTCTTTTCTACCGCCCCCTGCTGTTCAACAGGTCAGCTTGGCTCCGGGCAGCTTCCTAGTGTTCTGCCAGGCTCAGCTTCAGCAGACTGGTGATTTACAGCAGCAGCACAGCAGGGAGCTCAGGTAAGAGACTGACTGCTTGTGTGGATGGACTGTCAGTGCACTGTGTCTAGTGTGGAGGAGCGCAGGTTAATCCTTTCTATCTCTCTAATACTGGCACCAGGGATGTTCAGAGTTTCCGCTTAGTTATATAATAATAATAATAATAATAATAATAATAATAATAATAATAATAATAACTTTATTCAAATAGCACCTTTAAAAACAAAGTTTACAAAGTGCTTTGACAGACAAGCAAGGCAGATGAGGTCAGTAAAAATAACAGGCAGCCAAACAGTAGGGCCAACGTCACAAACTGATCCTGCGAGGCTTATGTCCTCGGGCATATCGTTCCAAAGTCGAGGGGCCCTGATGGCGAAAGCACGGTCACTCTTAGTTTTAAGCCTTGACTCTGGAACAGCTAAAAGGGCCCTGCCCGAGGATCTAAGGCTACGAACTGGCTCATATGGGGACAACATATCTGCTATATAGCTATGAGCCAGACTCATACAGGCTTTAAAAGTGATTAGTAAAATCTTAAAATCAATTCTAAAACAAACAGGGAGCCATTGGAGAGAAGCCAGGATTGGGGTAACATGATGTCATCTGTTAAAACCAATGAGAAGCCTAGCTGCTGCGTTTTGAACCAATTGGAGGCGAGAGAGTGACCTTTGGCTGATGCTGGAGAGGAGGGAGTTACAGTAGTCGAGTCTGGAGATGATAAATGCATGAATTACTTTTTCCAGGTCAGAGCGGGAGAGCATGGATTTTATTCTGGAGATGGTTCGTAATTGAAGGAAAAAGGACTGGACGACCTTGTTGATGTTGGGATGGAATGTTAAATCTGAGTCAAATACAACTCACAAATTTCTGGCGGTTGGCTTCATATTGGCAGACAGGGGACCAAGGTTACTCTCAACGAGACTTGCAGGATTTGGGGGATTGAACAGTATGATTTCTGATTTTGAGTTATTGAGTTGAAGAACGTTTTTGACATCCAACAGTTAACATCATTAAAGTGCCCATATTATGAAAAAATCACTTTTTCTGGGATTTGGGGTGTTATGTTGTGTCTCTGGTGCTTCCACACACATACAAACTTTGAAAAAAATCCATCCATGCTGTTTAGAGTGAGATACAGTTTCTGAATGTGTCCTGCCTTCAGTCTCTGGGTGAGCTGTTCAAAATCGGCACGGCTTGTGACGTCACAAGCCGAAACGAGCAGGCTAACCGCAACCATTAGCTCGTAGCGTTAGCATGCTAACGCTAACGCTAGCATGCTACCTCGTTCTCAGTAGCAAAGCACTGCTACAACACCACACAAGTTCACCATAATCTACAAAAGAACTACTTACATGTGCGCCCTCATTTAGAAGTCTCCCAGCTAATCCTGCCTTGTAACTGACTGAAGTTGTAGAAACAGCCTTTCTTTTACTGTCTATGGAGCTAGCTAGCTGACATGATCTACATCTGAGCTACTGCACATGTGCAGTGCAATCAAAGATGGTACAGAAGAAGAAGAAGAAGAAAAGAGGTCTCACTCTGTAGCTAAAACAGAGACCAGGTGAAAAGAGGATCTGCAGCAGTGAGAGAGAGCACTGCAGTACAACAAAAATATGGTGTTTTTTGAAAATTAAACCATGTAAACCTATTCTGGTGCAACATTAAAATACAATAAAGAACCTGAAAATGAGCATAATATGGCTGCTTTAAGACAGTTTAAAACAGCAGCTAGGCTTTCTGGGGCGTCCGGTCTCAAAGGAAGGTATATCTGTGTGTCATCCGCATAACAGTGAAAAGAGACGTGATGCTGGAGGATATGGCCTAGCGGAAGCATGTAGATTGAAAATAAAATTGTATAATAAAATCGAACCCTGCGCTACTCCATAGGTAATATTTGCTGTAGATGATGAGTAATCACCTATGGAGACCGAGTAGGTTCTCTCTAAAAGGTATGAATAAAACCAGCTCAGTGCAGTATCCTTGATGCCAACCCAGGATGGCGGTCCAGGCGGCCAATTAAAATAGTATGGTCTTCTGTGTCGAAGGCTGCACTTAGGTCTAAAAGAATTAAAATTGTAACAGTCTTACATCATCTGTATTGGTAAATTGAAATGTCTAGAGAACTTATTTCATGGGAAGCAGCTAATGGGAAGGGAGGAGGGAATTGCTCAGCTCAGATTTGTTCATTCAAAATTGGCTTTCAGGGTAATGAATGCAGCATGTACTGTACTGTTGTTCCAGTGTCACGGATAGCATGCTCTTTCCCACTTTTATCTAACTTGTCACTAAACTCTGTGTCAAGAATTTAATAATTCCACATCACATGAATTCTTTTTTTTTTTTTTTAAGATTATTTTTGTGGCCATTTTTAGGCCTTTATTTATATATATATATAATATATATATATTTTTTTTAAATTATATATATATATTATTGACAGCTGAAGACATAAAGGGGAAGAGAGAAGGGGGAATGACATGCAGCAAAGGCGCAGTGGTCGCAGGTTCGACTCCGACCTGCGGCCGCTGCGTCGAGGAGTAAACCTCTATACATGGGCGCACGCTCTACCAGGTGAGCTGCCCAGGCACCCAACATCACATTATTATATATATATATATATATATATATATATATTACTTTTAAGGAAAAGAGAGAAAAAAGTACTAAAAGGTGAAACCCTAAAGGGATTATAACATAGAATCAAATGGCAAACCAGAGTAAAACAAATTAGGATAAGACGATATAAATTACTGCAAACCTATCTACAAGAGGCCGTATTACACATTTCATCTTGTGCCGATCAGCCTGTCAGACAGACATGAAGCAGTCAGGAATGTTAGCTATCCTCTTGTTATGTCTGATACATAGGGCGTAGTGAGCCTAAAGACAACGTCTATCTATTTTCATAAGTCCTTCGATGTCACTGGCCTCTGCACACATTGACACTCCTCTGCGAGACGGACCACCAACACTTAAAACAGTGGTCAACTTTCTGCTTATCTTCATGACCCTTCCAAATTACACAGCACAAAAGATGAAACGTGGCTGCGGCTACCCATGCGGGTCACACCGAGGACTCCTATGGCTTGGGGGGGTAGCGTGGCGCTCTCTTTGCTTCACCCCTCACTGTGTGCCCTCTTACCCCCCTGGCCTCTGGACAATGAACCATTCTGCGGGCTTTGCAAGGACCAACACAGCCATTTAACCCCTGGCCTGACCTTGTGTCTGACTGAGGTTTAGAAGAGGTGAGAAGAGTGCCACACGTCTGTCCACTGACGACGTAAGATGGGGAACCATGGGGTTTATCAGGGGTATGGTTTCACAACTTTTCTCTACAGGGTGTAGAGTGGAGGCTGAATCATCTGTTCCTTACAAAATGCCTCTATTTCCTACCTACAATGTACTTCTTATGGCTTTTGCTGAGCAACTTAAATCGTTCTCTTAATACAAACAGAAGTTTAAGAAAAACAAATACAAATAGAAAAATCCCTTAAAAATGTCAATGAAAATTTAAATTTTTTTTTGTGGAAAAGAAATCTTGCTGCTTCTTACTAATTCTTCCCCTGGCTATGTTCTGTGTTCTCCTTGCATTTTTCCCTTGTTACCAAACACCTTAAATGTCTCTCAGGGACAAGCTGAAGGGTTAATGCAGTACATTAGAATTCATTTTTAATGTTCTCTTCAGTATCACAGATACAAGGCATATTGCCATGGTTTAGAGACACAAGAATAATTCAATTGAACCTGGATGTTTTTCATAAATGTTGGATATGTCAGATGCGGTACACACCCACCCCAACCTCCCCGCCCTTACTTTCCACCTTGCTATAGGGCGCCCACTGAACATTGACACTGCATGTAATTTGTGTGCTGCAAATCAATTCGATATGCATGTACTTCTTAAGAAAACTGGGCTGCTTTAAGGATAGTTTTAATTATTTTCAAGTCTATCTTAAAACAATACTCACATGCACATTGAAAGAGTCATTGGTTAAAATTGTTCCTCCTGTTCAAGTGATCTCTTCCTAACATGATTACAGTGTAAGAGATGGGGATCAAAAGTCAAAGGCCCTGTCCTGTGTAACGATGCATTTCAAAGTTCAGCTGAAACTAATATGTGACTCAGCAGTCTGAGTCAAAAATATCAAGTCAGTGAGTAAGCTACGATCTTGCATATTTTTGCTTTTAGTCTCTAAAGCGTGTTTCTCACACGCCACCCCTTTTTAATTGACTTGTAAGCTGGCGTCTATCCTGAGGTTGATATAAACTGCAATAAATGACACACTAAATTCATAAACCTTTGGCACAGGCTTCGTCTTGACCTTTGCTGCTCTTCAGTTTCTTGCAGCAGTTATTGCAGCTATGACTTCTGCTGGGAGTATCCATATGGCACAGCCACAGCAAATGTCCCCAAATGTCCTGAAATATAATTGAACAATGGGGATTTTACTGTTGTCTTTGTGTCTTGTAGTAATTACCTCCCTGTCAAAAACCTTTTATATTGCAGCTTTTGCATTACAAAACGTGTTTTTGATCATTCCTGCTCTCTTATATCAGTGGTATACATGTTGATGGTGACCCTGGAGTGAACCAGCAGGTACGGGGGTGACGGGGTCAGTGGGGTCACAATCCTTTTGGACCTCCCGACTGCCCTCTCACTTGTCCCACTGAGAACGAAGAGCTAGGTCTTTGTAGAGAAGAAGCTCTACTACCTAAGGCTACTGGCTCTCCAGACTGGCTGGGCACTGAAGCGCCTCTGCCCCCTCAGGGTTGAAGACAGGGAGGGGAGCAGAGCCAAGCATTACTAATAGATTAATTAAGTTTCCATTGAGGTGGCTTTGTAGTCAGTTTATCCCCTCAATGAAAGAGACATTATATGGTATTAGGGTGCACACAGAGCAGACAGGCACCTCTCTCTCTCTCTCTCTCTCTCTCTCTCACACTCACTCATACACCTACACATTTAATACTATATACTAATCTCTGAGCGTCATGTGTTTTTTGAATTTTTATATTCATAAGCAAATATACTGCCAGTGTGGTTTCTTGATCGTAGCTATGATTTTCTTTAAAATGTGGAAATACAGTGTATGTTTTAGAAAACCCAACATTTTTCTTAGTACTGTAGGTAGGGTGATTACATCTGAACTGTACAGAATCCACCTCACACAGGTTGTGACTAGGCTGTTTCCCAGATCAAATGATCCACAGATCTTAGATGATTTACTAATATTATTGCTCTTCCTGATGGATTTGCCAGTGTCAAACTAATCACAGCACAACAGAAATCAAGTCAAAATCTAATTAAAACTAACATGCACATCCTTAGCTTTAAAACTGGAAAACTGGAAAAAAGCTCCTACTGTTATGTTTATGCAGCATGGTAAAATCATCAAGTTTATTACACTAAGGTTTAATCAGTGCTACCATTCTAAAGACATTCTGAAAAGAGCAAGCATCCAGACTAAAACAGTGTGTTTTTGTGTGCATTTGTTCACAGTAATGCCTCATCTTCCCTGGATGCTGTAAAGACCTCCTGCCGACACTTTGCTGAGGCTCTGCAGCTGGCTAAGGACCAGAGATTTGCCCATGAATATGGTGTCACCACTGTGGCTGCCAAACACAGAGCTGCAAGCCAAACAAAACCTGAGGAAAGACTTGGACACATGGACAGCACCAATGCTGAGAAGTGTACTGAGTGCCCAGAAATGGAGTCCACTGGAAAAGTCCAACCAGTTATTCCAAACACAGACAATATCAGATGCAAATACTGGACTTTTGAGAAGTTAGCTGCAGAGAGTCGGCATTACTCATTCAACAGTGTTGCAAGAGGTCCAAAGACGGAGCCAACAATTTGCAAAGCTAACTCGGGCAGTGTTCACTCCTCTGCAACAAAGGGGAAACCAACTTCTTCCAATAACGAAATGGCATCTGTGTCCAACCATCAAGACCTGGACCTCCAAAAGTAATTCACCAAATTTTCTGAGTCAGTAGTGTCCACTTCTGTAGTGTCCATTCCATCCAACACGATGTTGTCAACAACAGATCAGTAAGATCAGCTGATAGTGTAGTGTGTTGTAGTGTTTGTAATGAAAGCCTCCAAATTCTTTCATGTTACACAAATGGACACTGCTGACTTAAAGCTAACACCCTCTTTTTTATATAATTCTTTTTATAGCAGCTCAGCATTTTATTAGTTTCTGCTGCAGAGCATTTGTCATTATTGGAGCCTCCTCTATGTGATTTACAGCAGATGTTTAACATCTTATTCATTTTAACACGCAGCTTCATCATTAACACCGCACTATCTTTGGGAAGACGATAGATCTTTGATATGAAGGGTGACTCTGGACAGTCCTCTTTTTCAGATGTCTGCTCAGAAATAAATTCATGTTTTGAAAGACAGAGGTGCTATGACATCATATAAATCCCTCACTTTGTGTGCGTGTGTGTGTGTGTGTGTTTGTCTGTGTGTGTCCTTTTCGGAGCAGCACAGCAGCAGCCGTGATTCAGCAGCTGTGGAGGAAATATAGACTGAAATGTGAGAACATCAGCAGCCTTTCCACAGCTGAAAAAGGAGGAGGAAGTGGTGGAGATGGAGGAGAGCCAAAGTCAGGACCTTCCTATGTTAACGGGAGCCTTGTTGGCCAAGATTATGCAGCAACTGTCATCCAGGTAAAACTTCTGGAATTTTGTCAGATATTCTGAACTTTTTGTTTGACTTACTACAACAAGTGGAGTCAGGCTATAAATAAGGGGCAACAATTGAATGTCTTTGTTGCCTTTGTTAGAAAGAAAACATACCCACATGGCTTACATGTTTTGTCTTTTGCCGATTTTTGCAACATCCTCCACCAAACCAGTTTCCCTCTGATGCTATTTTGAAAGTTACGTACAGGAAATGAACAACTTATTTATGTGTAGTATGGCAGCTATGTCAGAATACGATTATCCAGACAGAGTAGAGTATGTATTATGTGCCCAATGCAACATACCCACAGAGCATGAGAGGCCAGGGACTGCCAGCCCAGATTGGTTTCAGTGATACAATTTAGAGCACTGTCTTTCCCCCAACACTGCAGTAACAGGACCTTTGTCCTGAGCTTGTACAGTGCTGGAGACAATGGTCTAGCTAAGTGTGACTGTATAACTTGAATATCTCAAATGAATCAATCAACCTATTTAATTTTTTTTAATAGTTATGTATTCAGAGTTTTCGCAGGGTCTTTAAAAGTCTTAAAAAGTCTAAAATTTCAAAATGAAAATTTTAGCCCTTAAAAGTCTTATATTCTATATATGCAAAAGTATTGTGTTCTAGGTCTTACATAATTTTAAACAGTTCTTAATTTTCCTACGTCCATGCAAAACTATAACTTCCATGGTGTTGTAGTTCTTTCTTTCGCTAGTCCAGAATATAATTTGGCTGTATTACTACAAATGTAGTCTATATCCACGACCTTCCACTTCCGGGATTGCCCTGCTGCTACCGGAAATTCCGCCGTATGTCCTTTTTTTCGACCGGATTTCCGTTACCTTCCGCTTCCTTTGTGTTGGAATTCTAAACTCCAGTGGATTTATGAGGACTATGGTTAACTGCTCCTCAGATCTCTGCAGGGTAAATCCAGACAGCTAGCTAGACTATCTGTCCAATCTGAGTTTTCTGTTGCACAACTACATAAAACAACTTTTGAACGTACACGTTCCACCAAAACAAGTTCCTTCCCGAGGCTATTTTCCAGTGTCAGCGGGGGCTCTGTGCAGCGCTTAGCGCCACCCCAATCACGATTTTGATTGGTTTAAAGAAATGCCAAAAAACCAGAGCACGTGATACAGAAAAAAACTGAATTTAGGGCTTAGTTGATGTTGTGATAAAGGTCTTAAATTTCATTCAATATTGGTCGTAAAAAGGTCTTAAAAAGTCTTAAATTTGACTTGGTGAAACCTAAAGAAAAGAAACTCTGGTATTAGTTCAGTCCACCCATCCGTACACACATCCAGAACACTATGTCCATTGATGCATAGCAAATGTAAGGAAATCTACATTAGAACAACTAACGATTTAGAGATATAAGAGAGCAGAAATGATCAAAAAACGTAAAAATGCGGTCATACTGGAATAATTGGTCAATTCTATTTTTGATTTATTGATTAATCATCGAAGCTATAAAATGTCAGAAAATAAGAACAAATACCCATCACAATTTCCCATAGTTTAAGGTGATGTTTTCCGATTGCTGGTTTTGTCTGCCCAACAGTCAAAAACCCTAAGATATTCTATTTACAATGATGTAAATCCGAGAGAAGCAGCACATACTACATTTAAGAAGATGGAATGGGCGAATGTGTTTGGCATTTTGTTGAAACAAACCTTCAATATTTAGCAGCCTAATTTAGCATAGACAAGAGACTTCTACTTAATTTCAATACAATTTTATTTATAGTGTCAATTCACAACAGGAGTTATCTCAGGACACTTTACGTGTAGAGTAGGTCTAGACCACACTCTATAATTTACAAAGAACCAACAATTTCCCACGAGCAAGCATTTGGTGAGACAGTGGCGAGGCAGAAACCTCGGACAGACCCTGGCTCTTGGTGGGCGGCCATCTGCCGCTGCTGGTTGGGACACAGATACACAGATACAGATACAGTCATGTGAAAAAATTAGGACACCCATGCTAAAGTTGACTAAAAAGAGGAATAAAAAAATCATCTTTTGCAAATTGATCTTAATGCCTTAATTAACACCAATGAGGCAGACACCAATTTTCTTTGTGAATGAATAATGTATCATAAATAAATAAATGTTCTTCCTTAAAATACAGGGGGCATAAATAAGTACACCCCTATGTTAAATTCCCATAGAGGCAGGCAGATTTTTATTTTTAAAGGCCAGTTATTTCATGGATCCAGGATACTATGCATGCTGATAAAGTTCCCTTGGCCTTTGGAATTAAAATAGCCCCACATCATCACATACCCTTCACCATACCTAGAGATTGGCATGGGGTACTTTCCATAAAATCATCTCTCAATGCAAATCAAACCAGCTATTAGACTAACTGAAATAAAACCATGCCAATCTCTCGTCAATCTCGCTTTTTATTCCTCTTTTTAGTCAACTTTAGCATGGGTGTCCTAATTTTTTCACATGACTGTATATGGAGAAATATGATTCATAATAATTATAGCAGTTGGTGTGATGAACAGTGGCAATTATAGTACCAATAAAGTTAATAGAACTATGACTAGAACTAATATTAGTACTAGTGCAGGGTGTAGCAGCGCGTCGAGCAGGACCACGGCAGCAGCTGCAACCACGATCCAGGTGCCACCCCAATCCAAGGAAAACTGCGAGGCGAGAAAACATAAGGACTCCGGGGAATAAGCTCTTTGGAACTAACTTAGTAACAAGCATTACTGGGACAAGAATGCACACAGATTAACCTGTCAATGTGTAATTAAGGACCTTACTGCTACAACTAGAATTTTTAATATTGTGGCTGAAGTAACTTTCACACAGTTATTATCTCAAAATGTCCTTTTCCACCCTTGAACATCCATCTTCAGGCCTCATACGTGCTATGGAGGCATATTCGGCTATTCCGTATATGGGTGTACAGTAAGCGGCTGTTCTAAAAAACATGCTATTCAACACTTCTCCCAAATCCCTTTTCAACACAAAAAGTGTTTGATGAGTCCTTTAGGGCTCTCTAAGGGAGAAGGTGGGGGTGGTGGGAATAGTGTGTGTCTATTGCGGTGGGTGGTGGTGGTGGTGGTGGTGGGGGGGTGGGGGTACATGAGTAATTAATCAGATTCCAAAGAAGTGCGGTAGTAAGAGTTCTAGGATTCCTGCTCGGCTCAACTTGAAGTGAAGTGTGCCCCCCGCAGCCCATTGGGAATTGGAGGATTTAGAGGCACACTGGAGCTCCATTTGTCTCGGAACAGCCCGGAGTCACGCAGAGTTCAGACAGCAGAACACTCAGCAATTAAAACAAGGTTAACAGGTTTTATCTCCCTAATGGGATAACACACAATATTTACGTTTGCCTTGTGATTCATGGAGGGTTTTCTACCATTTTCTTCTTTGGGTACCTCCAGGCGTTTTGGAGGGGCTTCACTCTGAGGAGGAGGCTCGCATCTGCTCTGGCTGCTGTCACATGCCCCGACAACGGAGAGGACGACACCTTTGAGGAGGTGGACATGGATGAATTTGTTTTTGATGAGGTAAGTGAACAAGTTCATGTGTTCCTCACGTGCATGGTTCAGTAATTTTTTACCCCACGCACTAACGATACACAAACCTGACAATACAAAATGCACAAATGCATATACTTACCCAACATTCTCTCTCTATACACACACACACACACACACACACACACACACACACACACACACACACACAAACAATCCTGCACACATGCAGATCTGCAAAAATACATACAAAGATGCAGAAACATGCACACACATGCACAAAACAAAGACACAAAAACATACAGATAGACCCACAGACATGTAAGTTTAGACACGCACAAAAAGATTAAAACATACTACACATTTATGAGCTATCAATTTAAAGCTATAGTGCGTAGTTTCTGTTGCCCCCATGAGGAATTCTAAATAATGACAACAACACTGTTGGCGCAGCCACATGATACAAGCCTCCCGTGATCGCCCACAGCCCCCATCCCTCCTCCACGCTGTTGCTAGTAGCTAAGGAGACATGGAGGATTAAAAAAACATGATGGCTCTTCAGAAGAGGTCATTATCTTTAGGGTGAGGCTATTTTCACCCCTGGTACAATAAGCAGTGTATGCTATTCGTACCCTGGTGCAATTAGAAGTGCTATTCGTACCCCGCTGGTGCACACAGCAATGTGTTCTATTAATACCCTGGTACAAATATCAATGTATGCTATTTGCAACCCTGTGCATTTACAGTACCTTGGCATATATTTGCACACAGTTATCCATACTATTCATGTATTACACCTTTTTGGAATATTATCGCCCTGACATTCTTACCCTAACCATAACCAATCCCACTCCTCTTGCCTAAACCTAACCAACCCAACCAGAGCAGGCATATTCATGAGTCTTCCCCTACCACCCTGCAAAATTGCAAAAAAAAAATGCAAATTATCCAATCCAAAATGAAAAAAACAAGATTGCTCCAGTGGGGAATCAAACTCGAGACTCCCAGTCCAAAGCTCAGTGTTTAAACCTAGCACCTAGCAGTTCTCAACTGTTTACTACTTGGTGTCTTCAGGCCTCGGTTGCTAGGTAACTATACTGTATACAAAAAATAGGTAGGCCTACTAACTAACAAACTAACGGTTGTATGCTTTCACTGAAGACAGAAAGCGCAACTATAGTATCCATTTTCCGCTAGAAATTCAATTGTTATAAACTTTAGAGACAAAACTTTCCTAATATTCCAGTTTCTGCTGTCATGGAAGATGAACGTCCGCCATGAATTCGGTGCACGCGAGCAACGCGTTTTTGTTGTTACGTCACAGGGTGTGAATAGCTCAGCTGTGTGGCCGAGGCTATTCATACCGGGGGTGCAAATAGACACTCCGTTATCTTTACTTGAGTTTCTGCGCGCAAAAGTTACTGGACGACACAATCTTCTGAACATAGCCATACTGAGAAATTCAGAGAGAGTTGTGTGGAGCCGATAGTCATCATTCATTATCTTTGTAGCAACTCATTTGGCAATGGCTTGAATGTAACGGATGTTCATTAATATCAAAAAGTTACGCACTAAAGCTTTAACCTGTTTGTGACACTAGAGCTCCCTTCACTATTGTATATTTTATACACTATAATAACATACGTATATTATATGCAGTATTATATGTTAGGTTCTGAAGACACTTTTCTTTGTTGTCCCTTACTTGTTGCTGTCAAGAAAAAAAAAAAAAAAAAATATATATATTTTTATTTTCATAAAGGCAGCGCTGGAGAAACACTGGACATTGTCGCTTACTGAGGACCCACCTCCTAGACGTTACCCTGTGTCTGAGCAGCCACTGTCTCTGAAGGTAAAGCAACTGTCCTGGGACATTCTGTAATATTTTTAAAACCTGGTGGGCTGGTATTCTAGTGAAAGTGGCCAGTGAATTTTGGAAACCAGCCCCTGTGTGATGTCAATGGAAGAGTTATTTTCTTGCCCTGTCGCTTTCTCATATTGGTTATCGCCCCCTCCAGGATTTGTCTCACTCTTCCTGATTGATCTTTAAATTTACTCTCTTGAAAAAACAAGATTATTTCCTGGAGGGCTGTAGGTTGCTCTGCACCAGCAGATGTCATTTTTCACGCTGGCGGACTGTCGTCTAGTTTTTTTCCCCTTCATTTACCTCTCGTTGGATCTTTTCTTTGGAGCATGCTCAGCACTATACATCATGGTGGCCGCTTTAGGCCAGCTGATATGGTGCAGCTGCCGTCATGGCTGGCCTCAATGTGTTGACACTGAGGTACGCATCAAAGGCAGGGATGAACAATTTAGTGCTTCCACAAAGAGAAAATGGGATCTGGAGAGTAATTAAGCTGTTAGTTTGACTTACATATGAGCATTCCTTGAGTGTGAAAACTGTGTCAGCGAAATACCTCAAAAGAAAACATTCATTGAGTTTAGTGGACAGTCTTATATATACATTTCATTTTCCAATACAGTATATTCAACATATACTGAGGACTGTATGTTGTCTAGACGGAGCTCAAACTCTATTTTTCCATTTAGAGTTCCAGCCTCAGAACCTTCTGAACACACCGGAAATAAGGATTCAGTTTTTTCTCTGGCAGAAGTTTCCTCAGTTGAATTAAATGTAAAGAACCGCTCCAGTAAATGAAAACTCCTTGAAGATAATATAAAGATTTGCTGCTGTGTATACTAAAATCTACTCAAATAAAGTCATAGGAGCTGTACATTATGGCTGACAATGATTAATGTATGTATTTCAGCCTCCTGTGCACTTTCCTAAACCCTCCCAGTACATACTCCCACCACCGCTTGTATTGAGGCCAAAGCAGGCCTGGGTGCCCAGAGAACAGATGGACTCTGCTGGACAGAGGGTTTCCCCAGAGAGCTCCAACAGGTAGAACAACCCACAGCCGGCATTTGACTGCATTTGATACAGAGAAAAAAAAAGTCCAAGTAGTTATAGTAAGCAGAGTGTTTTGTTGACATCATCACAATAATGCTGTAGAGGTCTGTACACCGTAGAAACACAAAGTCACATTAAGCTGTAGGTGTTAGCCAGGCATCCTAACTGGGCTCGTCATATTATCACTTTCAATAAACTGCACCTGGATTACTCTAACATTCATACGACACTGACATTATAACATTCATATGTATTCAACCCAAAGCAAGTTACTAAGAATGGCATTAGATTCAAGATTATTTATTGTCCTTCCTCAGTACACTTATATGAAATAATATTTGCTCCAGTACCAAAGTGTAGAGGACCTAAAAGTATGTATTAAAGTGCAATAAAAAACAATTAAACATCAGGAATAACACAATATTAAACAGATAATATTGAACAAGCAATAGACAAAATCAACCATGATACAATTATGTTGAAATTATATTTAAATTGATTTTCTTACAATGAAAATCATGACGACTCTTGTCTAAATTATGACCATATTCTGCATACTAGTGTGTCATGGTTAGATCAACATCGTCTACATTTCAAACTTAAGTAATGTAGCCTTTAGGCAAAACACTCAAACTTTACTGTACCAGTGGACCTCAGCCAAGTGGGTTCAGTAGCCAACAGTTTTTTACTGTGGAGATCTCTTTTGATCAGAAGTTGACAATGTTGATAACATGCTAATACTAGTCCTGCTGTTTTAATATGTTTAAATATGTGTGGTCATATTATAAAATATGAATTTGTAGATTTCTGCATGTCATGTTTTATTTTTAAGGAGAATCGTTTTTATGATTTCAGAGGTAAATCTCCTGCTTCAACCTCAATGCTCAGCGGTCTCTCTGAAAGATCAGAGAAGATTCTGGAAGAATGGTAAATCATTGTCTTATTATACATTCTGTCAATGTCAATGTGTGTTTTGTTATTTCATTGCATGGGATTTTTTTTTATGGTCAATTTATTATTTTTTATATTTTTGAACAAACAGATACAGTTGAACAAGAACAACAACCCTCTCCCACCCCCCACCCTCTGCGGTCTCGAGGAAAACAAAACAAACCAATAAACAAGAAAACAAAAATTGCCTAGTCGCTCACTTCTACTTCTTGTGATGCTGAGGTCATTAGGACTGATACTTGTGCTGCTGCATTTTTCCATAGGTCTATAGTTGGCTACTTGGCTTTGTTAATCCTTGCTGTAGAGAACTCAAGCATAACCATGTCTAGGAAGTACACCAACCAAATACAAAGCGAGTGGGGGGGAGCCAGCGTTGAGCTATCATTTTCTTGGTTGCGGTTGAGCCGGCTAGCCAAATTTTCTTCTGTCTCCCAAATAGGTGTAATTTAGAGTCATCATTAAGTAACAAAACAATCGGGTCAGTAGGAATTCGACATCCTATCACATCAGATATTCTTGATGTTGTTTTATTCCAAAACTCATGCACCTGTTCACAATCCCAGACCATGTGTAGGAAAGTTCTAGTTTGTTCAGGTTGACAGAACGTGCAACAGGGAGTAGGAATGACTTTAGTGACGTATCTCTTCTGAGGAGTCCAATATGTCCTATGGCATATGTTGAAGTGGATCTCCTGGTGATTTGGGTTCTTGGAACAATGGAAAATGTTGTCCCAAACTGTCTCCCAATTAATTACGTTCCCCTCAGGGCTCAGCTCTCGCTCCCATTTCTTTACTATTGGGAGTTCTCCTACGGATACTTGCATCAGTTTAGCATAAATCTTGGACACTAAATCCTCTCACAGGAAAATCAACAAACCATTTAATGATTGGGTGCGCCTCAAGACTGTTCCCCCATGGCACTCCATAACATTTTAGGGCTGACCTTAAGCGAAGATAAAAGAAGAAGGATGTCCTGGGGACCTCAAAACTAGCTCTCAGGTCTTCAAAACTTAACATACCTTTCTCAATGAATAGCTGGTCTAAAGTATGCATACCTCTGTCACTCCACTGGTTACAAGTAAAGGGTTTGTTACCAGACATTAGGTGTGCATTGTGCCATGTTGGGGTATTCAAATGCAACTTATTGGTGTATCGTAGGTGCTCCTCCACCTGTTTAAAGTTGGTCAGTGTGTTGGTGATAATAGGACCATAGGCTAGCATAAATGTTTTTGGGCACACACCTGCAAAAGCAAGGTCTTGCAGTCTTAGACTTCCAGTGAGGTTTTGCTCTATTTCTCTCATGGGACTGTAGATGAGGGGTCCATCCACACTCTGAGGGCCGTAGCTGAAAGGCTCTGTGGTACACTTTAAGGTAAAGGAGGGCCAGGCCTCCCGTGTTTGTGGTACGTTGCAGGGTAGTGTATTTTAGCCTAGGTTGTTTATTATTCCAAATACTGCCGAATTATGGTATCAAGTTTCTTCCAGAAATTTATTGGTGGGGGTAAGGGGATCAATTCAATTTCAATTCAATTTTATTTATAGTATCAAATCATAACAGGAGTTATCTCGAGACACTTTACAGATAGAGTAGGTCTAGACCACACTCTATAATTTACAAAGCCCCAACAATTCCAGTAATTCCCCCAAGAGCAAGCATTAGCAGTGGCTAATGCGACAGTGGCGAGGAAAAACTTCCTTTTAAGAAGAAACCTCGGCAGACCCAGGCTCTTGGTAGGCGGTGTCAGACGGTGTAAACTCCCCAACAGCATAACTAAGAGAGACAGGTTAAGGAGAGGAGCCTGGTCGGGCTAGAACTCTCCCCAACTGGATCAGGCTGTACTAGCCTGCCTCCCTCTACTCTACTCTATTCGCTCCCTAACTATAAGCTTTATCAAAGAGGAGGGTTTTCAGTTTATTCTTAAATATGGTGACGGTGTCTGCCCCCCGAACCCAGACTAGGAGCTGGTTCCACAGGAGAGGAGCCTGATAGCTGAAGGCTCTGGCTCCCATCCTACTTTTAGAGACTCTAGGAACCACAAGTAGCTCTGAATTCTGGGAGCGTAGTGCTCTAGTGGGACAATAAGGTACTATGAGCTCTTCTAGATATGATGGTGCTTGACCATTTAGAGCTTTGTAAGTCAGGAGAAGGATTTTAAATTCAATCCTGGATTTGTACTAAAGATTGTACTTAAGAAATTCACATGAGGAACTATGTTCATTTTAACAACAGCAATCCTGGACTGTAGCGATGCCGGCAGCGCAGACCAATTGGCCAGATCCCTTTTAACACTACTTAGTATAGTTTCATAGTTATCCTGGAGAACTTGCTGTAGCGATGTGTATATGGTGATGCCCAAATATGTAATTTTGCTTTGGGTTGGTATTGTACAACTAATAGCTTATGTCACCTGTCTGTTGTTCAATAGAAGAAGATTAGATTTATTCCAATTGATTTTATAGCCAGAGATTGAGCCAAATTCGTTAAAGATCTTAAGAATTTTTGGAACAGAGTCCTCAAGGTCAGAGATGTACAGCAAAATATCATCTGCAAATAACGATATTGAGCGGTTATTGAATTTTATCTGGACATTACATATTTTATTTTGCCTTATGGCTTGGGCTAACGGTTCAAGAGAGATCGCAAATAGCATGGGAGAGAGCGGGCATCCCTGTTGCGAGCCCCGTTCGATGGGGAATGGCTATGAATGCAGCATTGGTTGAGACTTTGGCCGTGGGATTCGCATTTCATGAGATTTTGTGTGTGACACGTCTGTTCTTCTTGTCTCTAGGGGCTTCACCGACAGCCACACAGCTCTTCTGATGCTCAAGAGAGCTCAGAAGATGCAGTCAACGAAGCAACAGCAGAAGAAACGTAGAGGTGAGTGTGTGTAGAATAGAATGGTGTACATGTACACTCAGTTGCCAGTGGCACCTGAACAATCCCGGAAGTGGAAAGTCATCGATATAGTAGAAACTAAGTTTTTGCTGACAGTGTTTTAGAGAGGTGCTGATACAACTGTATGGTCATTTTGGTCGTTTTTGGTGCTGTTGAATTGTGTTATACTCACAGGTGTGACTCACAGGTTTCTATTATTTTGTCCATCCCATTTTTATCAATAAGGGTAGGCTTAATAACAGAAACATCTTTGTATTAAGTGTATGTGCCTTTTTTCTGGTGTGTGTGCTTGTGTGTGCAATATTTCAAGTTTGACAGAATTATATTCATATATTATTAGCAAAATACTATATGAAATATGAAGAAATATGTAGATTATTAGGCAGATCAGGAGCTCTCATTTTGTTGTACACGTATACGTGTCCTTTGTTCAGTAATCCTTACACCTGAGCCAATGTGTCTTCTTGTCTCCTCATTCCTAATCTTTTAACACCAAATATACCTTACAATTAGGGCTGCATTAGTCTATATCCACGACGTTCCACTTCCGGGATTGCTAGAGTGCCGTCGGAAATTCCACCGAATGTCATTCTTTTCAGCCGGATGTCCATTACATTTCCCTTTCTTTGTGTTGTAATTTTAAACTCTGGTGGATTTCTGAGGACTATGGTTAACTACTCCTCAGATCTCTGCAGGGTAAATCCAGACAGCTAGCTAGACTATCTGTCCAATCCAGGGGCGATTCTAGGATCAGACCTTTAGGGGGGCTCAGCCCCTAATGAGAATGTGACAGGGATACAGTGCCTTGCAAAAGTGTTAACCCCCCTGCTAAATCAGTAATTTCACTGGATAACAATTAATATATGTATTTATTATTATAACAGAGGATAAATGCAAACTATTGAACATATGGAAAAACTATGAAAGTCCCTTTATGGACCAGAATCAAATGAAATGATAATGAGGTGTAAACAATAAATAAATAAAAAATAAAACTTTCCTTGACTGGGTAACAGGTGCATAGCATTGGCGACAGCGACACAGGATATTAAACCTGTTTCTTTGCACCTGTAATTGTTTGCCCTCTGTCACTAACAGACACGTTTGCAAACTCTAACTTGAAGCACTAAAATTGATTTAAAAATAAAAAATGAATTTGATTTTTATATTATAATTTTTAGGGGGGCTGAGATGAAATTTAAGGGTCTAAAATCGCCACTGATCCAATCTGAGTTTTCTGTTGCACGACTATAACAACGTTTGAACGTACACGTTCCACCAAAACAAGTTCCTTCCCGAGGCTTTTTTGCAGAGGCACCGTGGCTCTGTCCGGTGTTTATCGCCGCCCAAGACGATTGTGATTGGTTTAAAGAAATGCCAATAAACCACAGCGCGTCTTTTCTCCCGCCCCGGAATGCTGTGTGGACTAGCCAGACCCTCCTCTGCAGCGCTGTGGAGAAAAGTCTGGCAAAGCGAGACTAGGGCTGCAACTAACGATTTGTTTCATTGTTGATTAATACATTGATTATTTTCTTGATTAATTGATTAGTTGGTTAGTATATTGAATGTCAGAAAACAGTGAAAAATGTCAATCAGTGTTTTCCAAAGCCCAAGATGTCCTCAAATGTCTTGTTTTGTCCACAACTCAAATATATTCAGTTTACTGTCACAGAGGAGTGATGAAACTAGAAAATATTCACATTTAAAAAGCTGGAATCAAAGAAGTTTTCCTTTTTTTCCATAAAAAAATTACTCAAACCAATTAATAGATTATCAAAATAGTTGGTGTTTAATTTAATAGTTGACAACTAATCAATTAATCTTTGCAGCTCTACTCACAATATGGAAGGAACTGCTGTTCGGACATGAATCCATTTTCTAAAACGGAAAAAATCCACACTCATTTTTGCCTCTTTTCATTCTCATCTTTGTTCCTTCTAACGTGCTTCAGCAGTAAACCTTTCCATCCTGTGTATGTTAACAAGCCATAACAGACAGCAGAAGCCAGAACCTGTCGCCTCTTATTGGGCCTTTTTTGAGAGCCTGCAAAGGAAATGATTGCCAAGAAACCTCTTGACAAGTCATCCCGTGATGACTTTCATTCCGATTCATTGTAGTGGTTGAGTGTGGCTGCAGTGAAAGGTGACCTCACCTCCGCTCTGCACCAAGAAACAGTAGTCCTGCTGCGATTATCGTACCACAGTCATGTAGAGGGAGGCTGCTCTTTGATCAGAATTGCAATTGCACGATTCCAATAGCAGGGCTCTTGTCATCCTCCTCCACCGACACACAGGTCTATGTCTGCACTAACTCCTAATGGCATCTGCCTCAGTGGAACCAGAGCACTGTTCTAAACTTTTCCGAACGTTAGGTACTGGCTTTCTGCTTCTGGTTTTAGGCCTGCCTTGTCCTTCTTTGACC
Organism: Sander lucioperca; assembly: GCF_008315115.2. Taxonomy (NCBI): domain Eukaryota; kingdom Metazoa; phylum Chordata; class Actinopteri; order Perciformes; family Percidae; genus Sander; species Sander lucioperca. Next base: position 20,183,380 of record NC_050179.1, read on the forward strand.
CCCTGTCTCTCTCTCTCTCTCTCTCTCTCTCTCTCTCTCTCTCTCTCTCTCTCTCTCTCTCTATCCTAGATCCCTCTGTCCGTCTTGCCTTGTTCAGAAACTGCAGTCACCAGCTTGGTCCAGTGGAGGCACGAAACATGCCAGCACAACACAACAGGAATTATATAAGAGGTAGGAATTGAGACCTGCTACACATTTTGGAAGCCTGTAGTAAAATACAGCTTGTTTCCCCCCTGAAGAGTCTTACTTAGTCCTACATTAACAGTGGTACAGACCTGAGCTTTAGACTTGACGCTGGAGACTTGATTTAGACTAAGGAAAATACAGATTTATTACAACTTTATTATTATTATTTTCATAGTTTTGGCAATAGTTTCTATCAGTTCGAATGACATGGAAAGTTGCTGACATCTGGCAACTCACTGAGATGAAGTCTGAAAGTCTATTTCTGGACAAGAAGCATTATGAGCGGTATTACAATGAGCGACCACAGATTTGCCTTTATTATCAAGACAAATTATTGCCAAAAACAGCACATACTGTAGGAAAATGAGACCCAGGTTGAATGAAACCGGAATTTCTCTTTAAGTGTAGGTGAGCCCACAGGTACTGCTTCACTGTTTTTTTTAACTAACTTATCACAAAATGCATTCTCTTTAGACTTAATTCTTATTGCTATGGATAGTAAAAACAATCTTGAAAAGAGCTTACAGGTAGACTGTGGTGTAAAGTAGTTTGCTATTCAGAGAAGAGGCAAACGTCTCCTTCCATCTTTCCTGCTGTGGCCTCTTGCCCTGCCCTGAGGTGGAGAGATGATTTGGCATCGTGACGTCCACAGCCAGACTTAAAAGGGAGGGAAGAGCTGGAGGAAGGGCAGGAGGGAGGACAGGGGGGGAAGTTGGCTTTTATCATGCCTGTCTCCATCTTTCCTCTGCACCCCAACCCCAGCCCCACCCCCACCCACCAGGGTCAAGGCCTCACATCCAGAGAGCACGACACTCGCGGTCATCCAGCAGTCAGAGGGACGGTGCAACAACGGCGTTTGCCAACAGGCAGTGAAGTGACTAGCCCAAGTCCAATGCTGCCATAAGCATGAAATACCCCTTAATTAGCTGTGGAGAAATACAGTATGTTTGCTTGTCAATTCATGTTACACTTTAAAAAAAAAGATGGAACAAATCGCACAAATTTGGGATGTTTTTTGTTCCACTTTATCTCTGTTGGGTGGATCGCTTTAGTAATTTGTTTATAGAATAGTTGTGAAGGAGTCGCCTTCTTTCCCATGAAACTAATCCATTGCGGTGCAGCCAAAGATCAACCAACAACTTATTTCAATGTTTTCAAAGATTCATTAATATCTTTAAAAAATTGTCAGCTGCCAGCAAATTGCTAAACTTACAAGGCATCTTCATCAGACAATGATGGATAAACTTATCTTTAGCATTTGGCAGTGATGAAGTGTGATTTTTTTAACACTAATAACATTTTGTCCGATCATTATCACAAGTTTTTTTTGAACTGCAGGTGTATTACTTCAAGTTTCCAACATTGTGATTACTGACACTGAAATTGTGTCCGAGCACAGTGTAGCTGTGGATAAGCTCTCAGCCAACTGGCAGTCAAGAACTGGTTCTATCCAAATGACCTATTACGAAACAACAATATTTCCAGTTTGATTTCTTTCCAATGTCCTTATCTCTCCTCTCCACCCTTGTCTTAATAATTCATCAAACAGGACTGGTATTCTTCTCGAGCAGTGAAATGAAGCCGCTACATCATCTGATAAAGTAACGGGGGTCACTGGTTAGAACATCACCCTACATTCTCTGCTTAATACCCCATGTCCTCAGTTTGATTTTCTTATTCAACTGAGAGGGATCCTGTAAAATGCGTAACTCTAATCAGCTCGGTTCTGGAGGAGACGACTCCTGCTGCCTTTTTACAGGCTGACCGTGAGGCAGCGGCGACAATGGCGGCAGAGGTGGTGTGTTGCGGGTCTCTGTAAACGGACCCAAGCCAGCCTCTCCTCTTGCTCCCCTGGTCCTGACCTGTGGGAGGCGCCCCCTCCTCCGGATCCATCCCCAGTGCCCGGGGACTAGCCAGCCCAGCCCGGCCCAGCCAGCGCTCCCCGACAGGGGCTAACGTTTCAGGCTTTGAGTCAAGCCCCTTCTGGAGGTGATTAGCCCCAAACCCATGACAGATTCTTTCCAAGATATCCGGCGCGGCGTGTTTATTTTATCCGGGCTCTTTGTGTGGATGTGCTGGACATGAGTAACCCACTTGAAATGGGTATCAGCTTACATACCCAGAGAGGGAGATAGAGAGGGAGAGAATGGAGCAGAGCCACAAAACATTTTCATTTAGAGGCAAAAAATATAGAAATACGCTTTCCTTTTTTTTTTTTTTAGATGGTTTGTATCATCAAGTGTCTGGGTGCTGCAGATGTTGAAGATGTTGTATGCCTCCGAGCGTTTCTTTCTTGTTTCTCTTCTTACTTTTCACCAACGCCTTCCACTCAACCCCCCCAGGCACACACAGCCCCTTCCAAGCCTCCTTCCTTCATCCAAACTGTGATCCAACCCCACCAAACATCCGTCCTCATGTCAGAGGGACACAAGTTTTATTTGAGCCTGGAACCACTACCTCCTGAGCACTTAACTCGATTTCACACTTCAGGTCATCTACAAAGTCCAACTGAAACACAATCATCTTGTTTATCATCCATCATCCAAAATATCTTAATGTCAGACTATTTACCACCATTCATATGCATTCAATTTCACCCCCTTAATCTCAGTGCTTCTATTTATCTCAGGCAGCGGAGCGCTCGCCTCATAGTATATGTTTGAGAAGCACTGGCACAATTAAGGAAGAAACATGCAGAGCCAAGGGACATTTGGGCCACAGTCGTAGTCAGTCACAGAAACAGACAGTTAGGCACCTTAAATTTCAGACACACTCTGATTCTTCTTCGATTCCGCGAATGTCATGAAAACAGGGCTCTCAAAACGGTTTTCATGATGCAATACAAAACAAGGTAAGAGTTAGCCGTAGCTTAGCCATCAAGTCTTATGGGGAAAGTTTCAAGTCTGTCAAATTAAGTCCAAAGTCAAGTTTTACGCTCTTTAGGGCAGGTTTATTACAAGACTTTATAAACAAATAGCTGTCAAGTCTGTCAAGTCTCTAAATGCTGACCATTAACATGAAACAGCATTTGAACATTTTCTTTTCAAAGCTGTGCTGGTATTTAGTAGTAGTTTTTACGTAGTTGACAGATGTCATTATAATGCCTAGGTCTAATGATAAAAGGATCATTTCAGTGTATTAAAACTTGGTTATATTTTGGGTTTTACGCTCGTAGTTTAAACAAACCAAAAGCTTAGCAAAACTTATTTAGAAGATAAAGCAAATGTTTTTTACCCCTTTAAAGGCCTCAGTATGCATCAAAATAAGATCCTATTCGACTGTTTGTAGAAATCTTTACAGTTTATAGAATAGTAATCTAACAGGGTATTAAACCCTCTTTTGAGACAGAAAAATTGGAGACAATCCAACAATTGCACCTCATTCACACAACTACTTCTGTCAGTTTTTGTTTGTAGACTGCAACACTATATATGCTTTTTAAGATACATTGGCCCTGTTACATTAAGACCAGGTGAAAATGGGGACATTGACCAATCCAATAATGTTATCCCCATTTTCAGGATTTCTTGCGTCTCGCCTCTTTCTGTGACAGCAACATTTGGCAAACTCTTTTGCTCTTTAGATGTAGTTAGAGCACACGTCACACTAGTTTGTTTTAAGAATACTGAGATGACATCTCCTACTGTACAGACTGACTTTGAGGTTCAACTTACTTGCTGATTTACCATACTGGCTGGAGATGTGTATGTACACAGTCTTACTGTGCAGTGCAGAAATATTACCAACATTACAGGTTTGCGCACTCTCACTTTGCTCATAAATAAAGGGGTTTGGATAATCTGGCTAAACCTTTGGCTTGTTTATAACCTGATTCAAGTCAAGTCAACTTTATTGTCAATTCTATAATATGTGCCAGACATACAGAGCAATTGAAAATTAGTTTCTCTCCGACCCACGGTGCAATAAGGGCACGTACAACAAGTATAATATAAAAGATAGAAATAAATACAAATAAAGATAAAAAAGATAAGTAATATATACAATTAAATAAGATAAGTAATATGTACAATACAGTAATACATTATAAATAGTGCAAATGTAAGGCAAAACCACTAACTAAAGTTATTGAAAGTGTGCAATATAAATGGAAGAGTTCCTAATTGTCTTACAGTCTGACAGTCTGACTGCTTGACTTTCTTGCCTCTTGTTCCCTCCTCTCAGCTCACATTGACTAGAACTGTTCAGAATGCTCAGGTCATCAACTCATTCATGACACCATTTTTTTCTTTTCTTATTATGGTCTCCTGATCTACTGCCTGACCCTGTGCTTATTTTCTGCAGTGAAGTTTGAGGGGAGGAGGCTCCGAAGTGCCAGCATTGTGTCTGCTTCAGCTCTGGTTTGCTGTGGGGGCCAAAGCCCCCCAACCCTCTGATATTAAGTCAGAGCTCTCCCGTCCTCAGTAGAGACGAACTCGCTTAATGTGCTTAAGAGCCCCCTCTTAACAGGCGTGACTCCTACAGGGCCCCTCCTGATGTCCTGGAGGAGTACTGGAGGGGGATCCAGGAGGTTGGAAGGGGTCAGGAGGGGGCTTTAGTGGAGGGTTCAGAGGGGAAAAGGGAGAGGAGAGTTTCTCTGTGCTACTGGAGTGCAACAGAAATGTAAACTTTTTCATGGTGCTCACCTTGTATCACCATGTACACACTGACTGCTTCATTCCACAATTCATGCATTTACCTTTGGGGATTTCAAATGTATCTTCTGTCTTCCATGCAACTTTGGATCTAACCACATAGGATCCTATGATAATGACATGAACAGGCAGTACAGAATCCTTGTTTGGAGTGCTATAATAAGTACATATATACATATATATGAGCAAGTTTCTGTTTTAAAAAAAACTCTTTGTGTGTGTTTTACTGGACTGCCTGTTCCCCGTCTTTCTGTGTATTTTTAGCATTGGGAAGTGCAAGACTGCGAGTAGCCATTTCCTGGCCTTTGCTGCCCCGGGGGGAAGCATCTATCACTTGACATTTTTAGTGGGGCTTCTCAATTAACCCATGAAAACTGTAAAGCTTTTCTCTCCTTTTTAATAGCTCAGCAAAAGCAAGTAAATGGCTTAAATAAATGCATCATTAGTTCCAGCATTGGGCTGTCAAAATTCATTATCAGTTTACACCCATCTAAGCTAGCATTACTATCAGCGCAACATAAATGTTTACCTATGTATTACGACCTTATTATGGGATTTCAGCATAACTCGTAAATCAGCAGCCTTTCAGATTTCTTTCTTTAACAAACTGTTGGAACATTGCTTGGATTAAATTTTTACAAAGAACAACAAGTTCCAACAATTGTTGAAAAAAGCAGATACTCTCCTGTTGCATCTTTCAGCAACTTTAACTGTATTGTAGTTATGCCCCTGAGTCCTCCGAACAAATAGACCACTTTAAGCCCAAACATAAACGCTGGAAGCTCTGACCACTGATCTCTCCCAGTGCTGGGAACCCTGGCCGGCTGTAATTACTGTGAAACATGTCAAACATTGCTACAGACCAGGCCCATGAGCTGTTTATTTGTTAAACTCGTACTTTGGAGAGCATCTGTTAACACAGCTCCTTCACTGCAGTATTGTTTACGCCTCTTGTCATTTAGAAACATGCCACCTTCACCGCAAACTTCGCTGATTAGGCAGCGCACTCATTCTTTGAGCTTTCATTGTCATCAAGAATGTTACTTAACTGACAAGAGGAGTTTGGAGAAGAAAAAAAATTGCCTTTGACGTTTATTTGATGTTTTCTGTCGGGTGCAGTTGGTGAGGCTGAGCTGGGCCTTCAGCAGGCAGAGAAGGTGGAGCGAGTGACGCAGGAGCGAGCTGAGCAGTGGCTGCGCACCCAGGCTGCTCACTCTGACAGGGACTCAGAGAGGTGAGGCACTTTATGTGGGTCATAACAGGGTGTAGGCGGTGTGATGTGTAGCTAAAATTGCTTTACAGAGTTGCTTCTGGAAAGACATTTTCTGTTGAATTTTTATAAAAATTTAACTTTTTAATGCTATGAGCACCACAAAGATATCTCAAAACCTGGATAAATAAAGGCCAAACTATTTTCATGGCCAGATTCTACTAGGGTTAATATGTTTTTTTTTATTTATTTTTTATTTGGGTAAACTGATTCTGTGTCTGATATGGTTTTCCTGCAAAAAAGTTACATTTCCTCTTTTAAAATGATTAAAAATACACCATCTCCTTCTACTTCATTGAATGATACAAAATCTATAAATAAAAACTAAACTAGTTGCGAAGTCACACAATTCTGCTTATGTGTTAAAGTCTAATTTAAGGTGAGTGCAGAGAAACGTTCTCTCACAGCAGATGAATTTGAAAAGGGTGTCTAATGTCAAACTCTGCACATGCTATATTCTGAACCATGAAGGTCAGACATCGAAGTGAAGTAACAATAAGTAAAATACATTTGTATGTCAAGGGGGACTTTGATTTTTGATTTCTAAGTGGTGGGTGTTATTTATTTATTTATTTATTAAAATGGCGCATGGCTATTTCTCTCAGCTTAATTAGCTGGTAATTTGAAATTTGGTAAAATCTAATTATTTGTGCAGTACTGTTTTTTTTTTTTTTAATGCAGCGGGCCAAAGTATCACCAAAATGCCAAAAAGAGAGAGAGAGAGAGCTGACACTTCAGTATAACTTCTGTATATTAAAAGCAGTGTCTGTAACAGAGGCAGGGAGCATGTAGGCCTGTGCGACGCTTTACCTAACAAATAGACATTAGCATTATCACACATGGCATCTGTGTTTATTTTAAGATATGTCAAAGGTAATTCCATAGAACTAAAGAGGGAAAACTGCTGAATTCATTCAAAATATACAAAGCCTTTTTTTTTTTTTTTTTTTCATCTAACCCTCAGCGAGCATTTCTTACCGGAGATCAGCTCAGACATTCTCAACGGTGGCAGAGTGCAGCTTGTGGTGAGTACACTCCCCTCCTGTTTTCCCCTGCAGTTCATTCACTTTGTGGAATGACAGCGCATCTTGATTTGAATCTTTTCTAGGGGGCAGTTGCATGTACATGTATGTGAAGGTATGCAGTATTTACATTCATCAGTCAGAGTCGTGTCCTGCGCCGTAGGTTCCCGCTCCTGGAGCCTGTCTCATCAGCTTCGATTTGAAGGAGGCAGGGGGGAGGTTAGTCTGAGGTTTAGCTCCACAGTGACACTTTCAATTGGATCAACTGGCTGCAGTTTCTTCGTTTTACTTGCAGAAATCCCAGTGTCACTTTGGAGCAGTTTTCCTGGACCCGTGAACGATACTGATGCTCATACGCTCTTTGAAGTCGGAAACTGCAGGTCTCCCTGTGCCGTTATAGAGCAGTTTAAATTATGATCACTGGCAAGAGGAGCCGCCCCCTTCCTCCCGTTTCTTAGATATGTTCAGACTGTAGAGCCGCTGCTTGTTTAATGTTTTTCTCAAAATGCTGGACTGCTTGCGTGAGACGTGTCATGTTGGGCCTCATTTATGTGTGTGTGTCTGTGTGTTTCTGTGTGGTGCGTGCAGGCTGACCCAGGCTATACAGAACGTCTACATCAGGCCAATGGATTGTGGGCCAACAGCAGTTTAGCTGCCCAGCCTTGCAAAGAGAACAATTATCCTCGCAGAAACTCTTTGGGTCATGCAAGTGAGTCTTGTTAACTTCACAGCTGTTTGTCTGTTTCTACCCAAAATCATTTTTAACTGAATTTAATCAGAATCCGAAAAAGAAAAAAAAATCATAAAATGTCCTGAAACACAAGGCTCTTATTATTTCTGTCACTGACTCTGTTAATAACCCTCTCTCACAATAACTGGTAATCCAGATAAATAGTAATAAAGAAATGTATTGCCAACGCTTAATTTAAAGGTTATTTAAGTAACTTTACTAGTCAGGCATTACTGATCAGTGTTCACTCAGAACATTGGAAATGTTATATTATTTTTTACATACATACATGCATCTATACACATATTGTATATATGATTGAATGATAGACAGCCAGATGTATGATTATATAATATATCTCTGCATATTGTGCAAATGTATTATTTATGGCACTTATTATTAAGCTGAGCTGACATTTGGGACAAAGTCAAACTTAGCAGTTCCATGCTCAAACCTAAGAAATCATAGATTGTAATTGTATACCTATATCTTTTTGTGTGCACATGTGTGTATATACCTGTACATTAAGCACATGTGTGTACAGATGGTTCTATGTTTACACTCTTGCACCCATGGGTCTTGGGTCTCACAGACCTGAGTGCGCCGAGCCAGGGATAAAGGCTGCTGCTTATTCAGCCTAGACTGAGTCCACCGGTCGGCTGTTTCGGGAGGGGAGGGGAGCCATAAGGTCGGGCCGGGGACAGAGTGCCGTGAATTTCTTCTCTGACAGGAAACGGGCAGAAAAAAAAAAAAAAAGTCCTTTCAGTGAAGAATGACTGGCTCTTCTGTCAGGAGAAGTGGGGCTCAGGAGTTTGAGTGACAAAGATGCTACTGACAGGCTGACGGCAGATGACCACTTTAAACAAGTCCAGGAATCCAAGTGAAGGAGAGCCCTGTCCCCGTTAATGAAGCCAAATTGGATTCCGGTGATGATTTCAAAATGATTTTCACGAGGTGCAGCCGGAGCGAGTGTTGTTGTGCTAAGCAGGCAGACTGTTGTTCTCCTCAGGAGTAAGGCCAGAAGAAAGAAAGCCTCTTTGTCTGCACACCACTTATCAAAATTGTGTAGGGCAAATTGAAATATTAATGTATGTGTAAGGCAATAGCATTTCTCAAAAAGCCAATTAGATATTTTATAAACTTGGAAAGGGCATCTAATGGTCTCTGGGCTACATCATAAAAAACAACATCATCAGAGGACATGGGTTACTTGGTTAGAATCAGGGAATCAGGAAAATAGGAATGCAACTTCTTTGACAAAAATCTTTTTAAAGTCCGCCCACACGAGCCAGTAAAAGAGACTAAAAAATAATTTATCAAAATGTTGTATATCCTTTGCTTCTGAAGTGGCATGCATACATCAAAGTGAAGGTTTAAAGCGAGAAGGTTCACTTAGTTTGCCATAGCAGTAAAGACGACATAAATACTCATAACCAACTCTATAACCTATTGCAATGCGATACTCACCACTTGCTGGGACGGTGCCATAAAATGCGTTTCCAAGCCCACAAAATATTTTCATTACGTGTGCAGAGGAAACCACTTAAGTTGCATATCTGCTCCCTCAATTTTGTCCGCTGTTCAACTCTAATAGGAGTAAAATGATCGAAAACAATTTATTTGGTCACAGCGGTTGGGTCAAATGTGTTATCTCCGTAAATTTAATAGCATGACTGCACTGCTTTTGTTGAAATTAGCAACGTGTGTCAGGTTTTGTGGTCCGTTTTTTGATTTAGAACAGATAATTGGACAAAAGTCTTTATTAAACTAAATTAAGCCACCAAGGTTGGCCTACATTTTTGAAAATAAACACAAAAGACTACATTACACAAACCACAACAAAGGAAAAGCACAGCGTTACACCACGGACATGAGTAAAATCAAATACTAGAGAGGGACGATTAGGTATGACTTGTGAGCGGATAGATATTCTATACAGTGTGCCAGCTGTGCAGATATTTGGAGCCAGGTCAGTACATGCAGTGTGCCCCCCACCCCCTCCAGAGCCCTCCCCGCTGTTAGGCTCCCTGTGTGGGGCGGCCGTGGAGACCGCGGTCCTGGGCCCTACACGTGGAATACATAATGCCTGGTAAAAGCGCTGCCTTTGTACTGTGTGTTTGAAAGGCTTTGTACTGATCCCCAGGTGAAATGGAAGGGCCTCTGATACAGCACACAGCGCTCCTGGCAGTCGGAGCACACAAACACAAAACTCACCTGCTCAGACTTAAGTCTTTACAGTGAGAGTGAATATTGTGTTGTCTTGAGTCTCCTGAGACAGAGACCAAACTAAAGTCAAAAGTTTATTCATTCAAGGGCAGAAGTTGCAAATTCCTCGTTGTTAGGTTTAAGCAACAATCTCTGTGTTAGCTGCTTGAAAAGCTTTCAGATTTAGTTACCCAACATGAAATAATGTTCTTTAGCATACAACACCTAATGCTTTGATAAATGGCAACATTGATTTGCTCATTAGCAGGTAATGAGAAAAACTGTAAGGGCACATTTTCAATTTGTTTCATTTACCACAAAGGTGTAGGGTTGGGCATTGTTTGGATTTTAACAATTCGGATTCCAATTGCGATTCTTCCTTTCGATTCCGGTTCTTATCGATTCTCGATTCCGATTCTTTGAGGGGTGGAGTTGAAACGGGTCACATGCTCATTTTCACAAATAAGAGTACGAGTTTCAACGTAAAGAAAAGCCACACTAGAGCGCCGCTTACTGTGCTCCATGGCTGTAACACAACAAGCACCTGGCCGCTACGGAAAACAAAACTTGCGCATTTTAAATTTGGAACCCATGATCAGATTTGAAACCAAATCCTCCAAACGATTCCAAACGATTCCAATAGAGAAACGATTCCACTGGAATCGTAATTTATGAAACGATTCCAAGTAGGAATCGGTTCTCGATGCCCAATCCTACAAAGGTGTTGTGGTGAATTGCATATATGGCACAAAATCAAACCTACATCGTACAGATAATGCCCTGTACTCCATGTTCGTGGTACAAAGTTGCAATTCCATGAAAGACAACACAAGACTACGTTTTGACTGCAGGTGTACAATAATTGATACATTACTTTTACTATACAAGAGCTGTAGCAACAGTTTGTTTTGGAAGGCATAGGTAGTCCTTCCTCTAGAAACCTTTTTATGATGATTATTGATAACCCATGTTATCAAGGAACATAAAAATGGCTTAGCAGATATGTATAGTCTTTTACCAACTCCTACATTAGGCCAATGAGGTGGGACCAGGGAAGAAGTTGCTTGGATGCGTGTTCTGCGTGCCAATAATCAATGTCCACAATCTCTCTGCATTTCGGTGCTGTGACCCATTGGTTTTCCTGACGGCCTGCTCACCGTAGCACAAGCAATACAGTCCATTTCATTTTATTTCTGGTTTAGTTCCAGTCATTTTCTTTTGCTCACAAATTAAACAATGACACGCAACAGTGACACGGTGAAAAGCTGTATGCTTGTCCCCCTAGCCACACACCTGTGTCTCCCTGGCTGTTAATTACCTATATGCCTTCCCAAAGGCAATGCTCCACCCAGTGCTCAAACATAAAACTGCAGATTAATTAGCATCACCAATGTGGTATATAAACAAAACAAAACAAAGTTGTATAATGGCTCCAACAGGATAAAAAAGCTCAGACCTGGTCATAAAAATACAGTAATATCATGATTGTCGCACAGTGACGCAGAGTACAAAATGAGGGCTTAACATCAAATGTATCATTTATTAGCCAGATTGTATGAATTACCATTTGAAGTCTATGATGGACTGATTTCACACTGCTCGATTTACATATGAGATATTGACGCATTTTCCTCTTATGTCTTCAGGAAAAGAGGTTCCATCTCCTCAGCGAGTCACATCAGCTCCGTCAAAAAAGGAGCGCATCTCCTACCGAGACAACCCTGTCCAGTTGAGCGGCGGCTGGGGAGGGGGCAAGAAGAGGGACAAAGTGTACAAGTAAAACACAAACTCTTCTACTACCACGCCACCTTCTTTTGCTGGCCTCATCCAACACCCAGAGCAACTTAAAGACAGATACGTTTGGTATTTGTCCCTCTTCTAATACATATCTGTAAAACAAATGCAGCATTTTCAAAATATATGTGTATTTAGTTCAGGAAAGCATGTTTATGCATCCTTTGAATGCAACGTAATGCCAACAACAACCTGTGTTGTGGTATGAACAGGTAGTTGTGCTAAAAACACAAATGGAATGACCCAAGATTAAAACCAATAGATTTCAGTCTCACAAGGTAATTTTTTCCTTCCACGAAGAAGACTTACTTTATTTTTATTTATAATGCCATTGAATCGCCTGTGCTGAATACCTCTGCAGCTGTTCTTTTTCAACTCAGCTGAAAACTCGAGCTCCCTGTCCTGAAAATTAATTAAACCCAATTGGACCTGGACCAGCCCAAATATCTTCAGGCAGTTCCATTATGTTGATTCAGCTCAAGTATCACTGCCTGAATGTGATCGCAGCCAACCAGCAACAAAACACATGGAACAAAATGCCATGCTTTATATGCAAATCATAGCAGAAAATAAGAACCAGGACCTTTTTAATACCTGTGGATTCATGTTTCTTTGGATGCTGAACTGTTGTTTCTCTGCTGATTTACTCCCTTGACAAAAAGTATACAGTAGTCATTACAGTTTGTAGCCATGGGAAGAGACTTGCTTTTTCCACTTCTCCTTGCTCTCTTAAGAGTAAAGTTTGATAAAGCCCAGAGATTTCAGTGCAATTTCCCCATTCTGTGGCTATATTTAGCTCCTGCTCGCCAACAGTGGGCTTGAAATTGCTGCTTTTATCAGCCGAGCACAAACATTGGTGTTAGAATTAGAACGATGTTTTCTTTATTTCCAGTCGTGGATTATAATGGCCATGTCTGTGTATTTGAATTTGGAGAGCTAAGGCGTCCGTCCGCAAACACTGCCCTACCGGAGGCGGTGAACCTCAGGCTTGGAGGTTCCTTCTCCCTGGTCCGCCGCCTGGAAAAGATAACTTAATGAATGTCAAAACAAATAGCCTTAGCTGCAGAGTGGCTCCCTGGCAGGAAATGCATGTCTGTCTATTTATTTTTCTCCTGTCTTTCACTTGCACATGTCTGGAAGGTGTGTTTTGACTGTACTTGAGCTGATGGGGGATTTTTTGTCTTGGAGAGTGGCGTATGCCAGAAATGTGGCGGTCCTGCCCACTTGGGGATTGTTGTGAAACCCAAGAGCACTGTCTTCTTCCAGGGGGAGACTGATTCTTCATCAGGCTCTCTGTGGGACATCAAGGGGGTGTTTCTGTCAAAAAACATCATGTCATTACACAACTACTGGAGAATTCAGATTTTAATTGCACAATCAACATGAAAAGACAGGTGATATAAAAGTACTGTATATATCTTGTCTCTAGTTTTGTTTGACACAAGTTCAGATTTTCCCAGACTTTCAGAGTTCTTCTCTACAACTATTGCTTCTGAAATGAGATTGTTAAACCATCATCCACCAGTCTTCATTAGATGTGTTTACTTTTGGGTTACGGGTAAATTATATGAAACCTTAGACATCCCAAATCCATTGCCTGGTGAAATGAGTGCTCCACCGCACATTTAGATATAACGAAGAATGTCCCTGTCAGCCCAGACTGCTCTGCCAGCCTGACCTCAAGTCAGCAAATGTTGTCAGATGGGAGTCTGGCAGAGAGAGGTTTTTGCATTCAAATCCCTCAAAGTGCTTTCTTCAAATGCATTAAAGGACCATAACTGTGTGCTTGCAGGTTTTTGCTACAATTTTTGTATTTTGGAAATCTTTGCTGACCATTTTATGCTGTACTGTTTTATATTTTTGGACATTTTATTCTAGGCAGCCATTAATTTACATTCATTCCCCTTAAAACCTTTTTTTGTCAATGTTACAGTATATCATCATTGCATGGTAATGCACTTTATGTAGAACAAAAAGGATGTAACTTTGACAAAATTAACGCAGACAGACAGCTCAAGAAAATTTCAGGAGTGGTTGTTTTTTATATAAATTAGAAGCTAGTTGCTGCCTTGAAAGATAACTTAAATACAACAGTGTGGCTTGCAAAGTGATTAGCTGTATTGTAAAATATAAAAAAGGACTGAGGCCTATTGTGATGAGGAATGTGCCTCTAGTACTAAAACAGTGCAGGACATAGACAATCTACAGTACATGTGTCTGATTAAAAGGTCAAATAAAATGTAGTTATATTTATTATTCAAGTGACTAGTAAATCATAATAAGACCAATGCAGTGATTTGTATTGGAGAGAAATCCAGAAATCTATCCAGAAAATTATAGTTATATCATTTTTCAGTGATTCATGGCTTTACTAAGTCTGAGCACTGTAAAATACTTCGAAATGTAAAGTAACTCCAAATCCCACGAACACTTACCGATAAAGAAAAAAATGACATAAGAGATAGTCTTTCCTTATTTGTTTCTGCCTCATGACACAATTAGCCTGCTTCTTTAGCCAAAGTAAAGAAATGGATATTAACTCTGAGGAATGTGCAAGCTCTCCTGGAAATGTGAAACCAACTTATAAAGAAATTGGGAATAAACTCACACAAGCAGAAACTATTTTGAGCTGGGCCCTGGTAAAAGTCAAAGCTAATTTATTCCCTGAACAGCAACTGCTGGCTTATAACGTCACGTAGATGGTGCAGGTCAGTCACTCTCACAGAAGTTTGTAAAGAATTAATATTTTTGTTCAATAGAATCACTTAAATTTATAAGATGTCAAGATATTTTTGACAAAGATACATAGAGGGTATTTATGGAAAAAATGTCATGCATGTGTACATGTGCATGCGTGTGTTTGCAGACAGTATGTATCTCCAGACATATACATACATCATTTATACATGTTATAACATTTACCCAATCTGAATTAACATAATGAACTGTATCATGAAATGTATGTTTATATACACACACGTCTTTGGGATATGTATTTTTTTTTTAAATTTTTTTAATGATAATCCATGCTTTCAATTTTGTTTTTATAATATAGTCCGTTAATATGTTATAATTGCATTATATATATATATATATATATATATATATATATATATATATATATATATATATATATATATATATATGTAATACAGTGAGAGTTGCGATTATGGGCCTATTGTATCTGAAGTTCTTCCAGTTTGTGTTTAAATACTAAATAGCATTTCTTATTGCTACTGGATTCAAAAACAAAAAAAAAAACAGTAATTGTTGATACTTTAACTCTTTGTTAACCCTTTACTGTTATAGGTACTTTATGTGTTGTTATGTGCATCTCTTGATCAATCTTATTTCGACTTTTAAATGAAATTAATATTAAAATGAAAAAAAGCAAAGCTAAAACCAAGCTGTCATGGACGTTTCTAGCTATTTTCTATCTATGTTTTGTTTCGGCCTAAATCCGTTTCTTTATTTTAAAATGCAAAACATTAAGAAAACATTTTAATATTAGTGGTCATTTAAAATATGATGTGTGTGCTTGCCTGGCCTTTATTGATTACTGCTGTGTGCTCGGTTGATATTAATTCTGCAAAGCTGTTTAACTGTTAAAGAGGTTATATGAAAAAAAATCCTCCTATGATTATTGTATTTTTATTCAAATTAGCTGAAGTCTTGTATCACAGCATCTAGATTTAGTCTGACCGACGTTGCTGCCGCGTTACTTCTGGTTTCAGTCATAGGTGACTTGTATAACATGTCGACATGAACCCAGAGGACAGTCAAGTGACTGGGAGCTTTGTCAGCGCTCAGGAATGCCTGACTCCTGGAAAAACAAAAGACAAACAAACAAAATGGAACCAAACTTTTAAAGCACGAATGAGCTTTTTGAATATTCAGCCCCATGAGCCAAATGTTCTGCAGACTCAAGTGACATTCAAAAGCTCCACAAAAGTTTTTTTTGTGTTTCGTGGCTTGCCAAAATTTGAAGACATTTCAATAGATTGAATTAGACCCAAGGGTGGCTTTGGGCATCATGATGTCATGTTTCTGCTTTCTGAAGTGGCACATTTTGGCCTCTGAGGCCCTGGTTCGGTTGTGTTGGACTGTCATCAGTCACATTAAGACTGAAGTGAATGATAATTAGTTCAGTTCATTGAATCATATTTTGACCATAGTGAATGCATGAATGTAATGTTAATGACAAACTAGCAGTGCATGGTTTGATTAAAAGTGAAGGTGAAGATCCTTCCAGGTGGCTCACATGACATTGGCTGCAGCACTTTATTAGTCGGCCTAAAGGTGACCAAACTCTCCAACTTTACAAGCCGGCGCAGCATCTATTGTCGCAGGAATTTCCAGCCGAAGACCTACCAAACCACAATGAACTTTTCACATTTTCTCCTCAGCATGATCCAGTGTGCGAGGCCATCTTAGAAGCCCAATAAGACACCCCCCTGCTACTTTAGAGCACCTCTATTTATTTTTATTTTTTCTCCTGTGGCACCATGAAGCTGCAGGTAACTGCCACTGACCCCAGAGCGAACCAAAGCTATGCATGGTGTGCATCACAGGTGGTGTGGCTCCGGATGGAGATGTGGAGGTTTGGAGATAGACTTTGGTTAGTGGTAACATAATTCCTCCAATAAGAAGAAATAGAGGAGCTGCTCTTCGTGTCCTCTTTGCAAAAAAAAAAAAAAACTCCCTGTTGAGCCCTGTGTGTCTGCTCCTGAGGGCTGCTGCCTTCAATGGAACTCTCTGGAACTTTTCTGCATGAGGAGGATGTTTGGGCTTTAAGAAAAAAGTCAATACCTCATTTACAAGATATGTGAATGTCAAATTTAATTTCTAATTTGATGTAATTCTTGCTATATTTTCACAGAGAATAAATCGCCAAAGTTCGGATATTTCCACTGTCTCACAGTAGTTACTGTTCACTGAGAAAAAGGCTTTTGTCGAAAAAAAAAAAAAATCTTATTCTCATGACATTAGGCTACCTTATAAATAATTTTGCAAACATATAACCCAAAACACGAATTTAGAGAACACTTACTTAGTGCAATTCTTGGCCATGCATGCGCCGAACTATCGAACATCGTTGTCATCAGATTCACACTAACTGAGTCAAAATAAAAAACTGAACTTTTTTTTAAACTAATTCTTCGGTGCAACTCGGAATGAAAATAATAGTTTAAGACGTTCTGGCCATGAACAACAACTATAGATCTCAGTTTAAGCCTGAACATGTGAAAATGATATCCTTGTCCCCGTTTGTCAAAATGTCAGGAAACCTTAATTAATATCCAATTTAATTTAGACTGCGAAATGGGAAGCATGCTGCACGTGTTAATAACGCATAGGCTACATTGCGCAATGTATTCTTAAAAATGGATTTGGAGCCGTGTTTTCTTTTGTATGCGCCAAACGCACATTTTCTGTAAGCTGCACTTGCTTTTATTGAACTAACGAAAAAAACAACAACTAATTAAACATGAAATTGTATTTGCTTTTTTTTTTTTTTTAATACAGATTCGTAAATTAGTGACGCCTTTATGGACTTGAAATTAAAGGTTTAACAGATATGGCAGGGCCCTATTATTAGAAATATAAGGCTACCAATCAGTTTGCCTCACAGAAAAGTCATAGAATAATAATCAAATAAAGTTAATAGGTGATGTTGCCCCCCCATGCATATTTAAAGTCATTTTCAGAGCATTTTGCGGTTCACTATTCCTATAGTAAATAAAAATGAACAGCAGAGATCAGCGACCTTGAGTTTTCCAAAGAATCAGATTAAATCCCATTTGCAGTCAGAATTTGTAGCTGCAGATAAATGATTGCCTCATTGTGGATGTCTAAACATGTTGTAAGTGAAAGTCAGTTTTGATTGTTTCCTCTCAGAGTCGTTGTGTGGCTCTAGAATCACTTCTAACTGCTGTTTGGTTTGGATTCAGGGCGTGGGAGGAGTTGGGATGCTGTTTCAGAGAGGAGGGGAGCTCTTTAAGGATCCCATTCGCTTTGGGGCTATAAAGACGTAGTGCCTTCAAGACAGAGCAAATTAACTCCATTGGCGAATTATTGCATTTACAAGGAATCGCTCCGCTCAACGGTGCGCGACGGCGATTAGTTTTTTTTTTTTTTTTTTTTTTTTTTTTTTTTCTTATGGTGACATTTGATTAAAGTGAGCGGATTTCGATTAAGATGATGGAGTATATGGAGGATAAGTTTGCGTTGAAAAGCCAAACGATTAAGGCCAGCGATTACTACATGGACCAAGTCATGGAGAGCCTGGACAGCGCGCAGTACTTCACCAAGTCTTCCCCGAAATGTGCGCAGGCCTTCGGGCTTCAGAGCGGCGAACACCGCTCCTCTCCCTGCGGAGAACAAAACGGTACGTAAACACTTGGTTTTGTAACTTTGACTTTTTGTGTGCATCATCACTGCAGTTTTACAGGAGTTTTGTCTGCATCTGTGGGCGAGTTGAAGAGAAGGAAAAAAAAAAAACTCGAGGGAAATTTAACATCCAATGTATCCAATGTTTTTGTCCAAAACGTTTCTGAGGTACGGCGTTTCTTTTGTAGGCTTGAGTCATTTTAAAATTTTGAAAATCTTTTTACATTTTCTCCCACGTAGATTGTTTTAGTAGGACACACTTCGATTATTAACCATATTATTTGTCCATATTCATTTGTAATGCTTCAAGTTGCAGTCACAAGGTAATGTCATGGCATGTATGCCTACTATAAAGATTTATTGTCATTTATTTTATCAACAGCCAATTACGGTGTGCCAAAAACCGACGACGACACTTTGCACTCGGAGCTCGGGAGGTCGATGGACAATTGTTGCACTCTGCGGGCTTCTCCGGTGACAACCGGACAGGAGAAAACGGATTTGGACGACATGGGAGACAAGTGCGACAGTAACGTGTCCAGCAGCAAGAAGAGGAGACACCGGACGACTTTTACCAGCGCGCAGCTGGAGGAGCTGGAGAAAGTCTTTCAGAAAACTCACTATCCAGATGTTTATGTGAGGGAACAGCTGGCCATGAGGACGGAATTAACAGAGGCCAGAGTGCAGGTACAGTTTATCACCAGACTCTTATTTTATTAACGGAGAAAAGAAACTACAAATTAAAGAAAGAAGAAATGGAGCAAAACGCCGCCATGCGTAAAATTCCAAATCCACGAATGTAGATCATAAATACACCACGAAAAAAAATCCATTTAGTTATTCTAACAAATGTCTTGATTAAATACACACTTTACGCTTTTTTTTTTTAAAACTAACTTTACCAGTGCAGAAGGATTTATTTGAACTTCAGGCTGCAGCTTTTTATTATTATTATTTTTTTTTAACATATTATTCTGCCAGAATTTGGATGGATTCATTTTCTAAACAAGTGCCACCTGCTTTTTTTTTTTTTTTTTTTTTTTTAAATAAAGAAGTCACATTTATTTGAATTGCTTTTGTTTTGTCTCATTTTATTTGACGTCCTATATTTTCTACTGTAGGTGTGGTTTCAGAATAGAAGAGCAAAATGGAGGAAAAGAGAGCGCTACGGGCAGATCCAACAAGCCAAAACTCACTTTGCAGCCACCTACGATTTATCAGTGTTACCGAGGACCGACAACTACACACAGGCGAGTTGGCTCCGACGTTTTTTTTCTAACAGTTAATGTTTTTACTGTCGATGTTAAATGAACTTCTGATGGGTAATGTCATCTTTGTCACTGTACAGTACGCTATGTAGCCGTGGTGGAAGATTGTATTCAGATCCTTTACTCAAGTAAAAGTACTCTGTTACACTTAAAAGTCCTGCATTGAAAATGTTACTTAAGTAGTAGTAAGCCTAAAAGTACGTAGGCGTATCATCAGGAAAATGTACTTAAAGAATTAAAAGTACCCAATGCAGAAAAATCCTCACATTTTAGAAACTGGAAACGATCCAAACAGTTATGTGTTTTATGGTCTTAACAATTTCAGCTGGACTTGTCTGTTGTTATATTGTTGGCTAGTTTAATTTATAATAAAACACCATATTTTATAAATAAGTTTTGTATTGTAAAAATTTAATTTGCAAAGTAACTAGTAACTAAAGCTGTCAGATTGAAGTTGTGGAGTAAAAAGTACAAAATTGTTCTTTGAAATGTAGCGGAGTAGAAGTAGAAAGTGGCATGAAAAGAAAAGATAAGGACCTCAACATTTGTACTTAAGTATAGTACTTGAGTAAATGCGTAACACTCTGCATTCCTTTTCTCTCTAAGCCCTCTCCTCTAAAATAGGCTACTTAATTTATTTAAGTCACAACAAACAAATGCTTTTTATCTGCATGAATCAGTTGCTGCTCTATCAATCACTAATTATGAAAGCCATCTTCAGATAAGAAGCTGAACACTGATTAGAGCCTCTGCTGATGTGCCATGGCTGAATGAATGGCCTTATATCACATTTCATGTTAGCTGCACATTTATCTTGCTGCTTGGACAAAGGTCAGGTACAAGATGAGGTGAGAGGAGACGCAGAATGTCACTCTGTCCATTTGGTAGCTATTCTTTATCAGAAACTTAGATTGGGCCTCCAAGTGTTGTAGAGTAGAGCCGTTTGGGTTTTTCAGATGGAGGTATGCAGGCGGCAGCTCCACAGAGGGGTGTGTGGTAACATATTCATCTTACAGAAAGTAGCTGATGTGTTCAATTCAAAGAGGTAGAATTGTAAAAAAAAAAAAAATAATGTCCCAGCTCTTCTATGCCCAGGCTCAAGACCAGGTCAGAAATCTGTTGCACTGCCTCATATTTTCTCACACATGTTTCTGATAGATACCCTGGATACCAGCCAGCCATACCCTTTCTTACAGCTGATCCAGATTAGTGTCATTAAATGGACCGTACATGTGCTGGCAGTGGGTGTCTTTGTCTCCCTAAACCCAGTGGACATGGATTGCATGCTTGTGAGGTTTGAAGAGTATTGTTTCATTTTGTTGACTATGAGGTTTTGGCCAATATTGTTGTTTTTTTTGGGCAAAGACTGAGGTCCTGCTTATCGATGGCACATGTCGTCAGGAACACGTTGGCAAGGCTGATTCTCCAGAGCTGCACGTTTCGTGCTACAAAAGAAGTTTACTTAAGTGTTAAAGTGGATTTTTGTCTGCATCACATGCTCTTCTGTTGGTTTGTGGTATTTGTTTAAATGTAAGCTGTACTTTGGCAATAGGTGTTGTCCTTTGCTGAGCAGCCAGTTGGTTCAGTTTTGCAGTTTACTGAAGATGCTGAAATTGATTCAACTAATTTGTCTGTTTAAAAAGGGTATTGATATGTTTTATTTTACGTTGGATTTATGTTGTGGGGAAGAAAGCTACAGTGGCACATTTCAGTGAGCCATTTTAACCTGATACAATTAAGGAACACATTAATTTGCATGCTATTCACATGCTACTCACTTACACTGGTGTGTCTTCTCAGTTTGATTGAAATCTTGGCAAATGAAACGGAATGAACTGCCTCAGAGTGAATTAAGTCATCTGAATTGGATTGACCTGTCAGTTCCGTCAGCCTTTTATGTTAAAGACGGACACACTGTTTCTGCAGACTGGAACTCCTGACTTAAAAATCGGTCATGAGGTGTTTACTGTATGTTGACCAGATGGGACTATATCTGTCTTTCTGTCCTCTCTGTTCTCTCTGGCTTGTTTGCTCTCTGATCATCTAATAAAATGCCAATTAAGGCTGCGTGACTCAACTCCTCCAAAGTCATGAGACTAATAGTCTACTTGTCTTTGGAATCATTTCAGACAACGTTTGAGACATTGACCCTTAAAGGGTCACTTTATCCCCCTCCCCCCCAGAACATATTTTCTCACTTACGGCTTGTGTTATCTTGACAGAAGGTATAGTTTTGGCTTTATTTATCCATTGTGTTGTTATTTTGAGATGTCTGTTTCTGATTTTTCTGTCTCCACCCCAATACAAAGGAGTTCTTTATGCTCAAAATCACATTTAGTAACATCAAACAGTTCAGGTGCCTGTGTTAATCTGGATAATCCACACACATTGCTGTCAACAGTTTTCACAGGGGCTACTTCCTCTGTAGAAAGTAGTTCCAGTGACTACTGTGCAGTTTATATACAGACAGATATCTTAAAACGTTGGCAAATAAACCAAAACTTACTGCATGCCCAACACTTCAAATGAAAGTTAAAATGAGAAAATATTTCTTTGTAATATGGGTGAAACAACCTTTAACAGTTGTTTTCAGCTGATGTTAGAATATCTTTTCCCACATATTTAAACATGTAACATAATATTACTTTAACAGCTGCACTGCATGCACAGACCATCATTGACCAAACTCCAACTACACCATAGCATTATTTTCTTTTTTAAGATCTGTAGATTTCTGTAGGGATTTACTTCCAAAATTTCTGTTTTTTATTTTTAGGCAGTATGCAAGACTTAAACGTTCCTATAAACTGCATCTGTACTGTGTGACAAATAATCTCAAATTAAAAGGTACACTTACTATCTTTTTCTGAGCTTTCAATCACATTTCATGGCCTTCATCAGCAAATAGAATGATTCAGGTGTTATTACGTGAAGTGTTTATACTCTACATATATGTGTGAAGTTTGAATCTATCTATACATGCGACTCCAGAAAAAAAGATTAGTTGAAATCTTTGTATATGCCAAATTATCAATCTATTAAAACTAATTTTAAATTATATAGTATGTGCCCCAATGGATGAAATCATGACATTACAGGCTTTCTCCCCAGTATCTAAAACCTTCTTTCACCCAACAGATTCCCAACAACCTGTGGCCGAGCCCTGCTCCCGGTGGCTCTGTGGTTTCCTCCTGCATGCTGCCCCGAGGCTCCCCCCCCTGCGTCACCTCCTACTCGCACTCCCCTCGCTCGGCTGCCGGTGCCGCCGAGCACGGCTACATGGGCTTCCCCAATCAGCAGAACCAGTTCGGCCATGTCTCCCTCAACAACTTCTTCAGTGCAGATTCCCTCCTCACGCCGGCCACCAACGGTCACCACGCCTTCGAGACCAAGCCCGAGTTTGAGAGGCGTTCGTCCAGCATAGCCGTGCTGCGAATGAAGGCCAAGGAGCACACGGCCAACATCTCGTGGGCCATGTAATCAGGGTTCCTGTGCGTGTCTGGAAAGATTGGATCATGTATGGGATTTATTTTAATTTTTTTTAATTTGCTGTTTGTACCAAGTGTAAGAATTGCCCAAAGAGTCTGAAATCATATTCACAACAAGCTGTTTGTCACTCACAGTACAGATCTAACAACATTTCTTTTCTCATCTACAGACTAAATGTCACTATTTTTTTTTGTCAATGAAAATCAGCCATAGAGCTATACCATACTGCCATGCTATTTAGTTCTGCATCTCTGACCAACATTTTATCTACTGAGTCAAGAAAATAGGGTCTGGATAAAGTGCGTAAATGGAAAATGAATCAAGATTTGTGGTTCTCTGCATATTCCAAAATCTGCAAGTCAGTAAGCTCAAGCTTGTAACAAACAAAAAAATGAAATAGCCATAATGTTGTGTGACATCAGCTGTGTCTCTGGTCTGAGGCATGGGCAGACTGATACTGTCATTAAAATACGTACATACATAGATACATAAGGGAGGAGATGGTCTAGACCTTCATGTAGCTTAACTAAACAATACATTCTTATCATTCAGATGATCAGGGTAATGTCCAGTGCATTGTTTTAAAGCCTGCAGTCCTTTCTGGTCAGACCAGACGGCTGATTCACCCTCGTGATCTGTGAGCTGGGTGTTGAGAGCTGTGATGTGAATAAGCTTTCATTGTTGTTGTTTTTTAATGGGGGTCGAGGAGTCGTCAGTGTTTCCTCTTTTATTAAGACAGAAAGAAGTGTGAGAGGGAGGGGAAGCAAGCAGAAAAACTCCAGGCTCCAGTGGGATTTGATCCCAGTGCGGGCACATGTGGACCGAGCGGGAGGGGTCCCAAACCACTACAGCATTTTCTAAGCACTGTGAAAAAAAGCTTTCTTTACCTCCGCCTTTCGTCTTCCTCCCTTGTTCCAGCGCAGGACTGAAGACGAGCAGCGCGGAGACAAACTAACTTGACGTACTGACGTGTCTGTGTGCTTTGCAGCAAAGCTCTGTAATCTCTGTCATCTGGCAGAGGAGGCAGGTTTTAAAATTGTTGTTTGTGTTGTAAATGTATCTGCTGGAAGTATAATAAATGAATGTCACTTGATTCCAGCATGGTTGCACTTTTTAAAGGAAATATTACAGTGTTTAAAGCAGGGGTCTTCAATGTTTTTTAAACCAAGGACCCCTTAACTGAAAGAGAGACGGAGCAGAGACCCCCTACTACTAATATTGTATAAAATGAAGTTGCATATTAAACCGGTCCTACAATAATGTGTGGGCGGCCTAAAGCATTTGTATACCTTTTTAGTGCATAGAATACTAAGCTATTAAAATAATAATTGTGGGTGTGATTTTATAAATAATATTTTAATGTTACACATACATGTGGTACAGAGAATCCTTAGGATGTGGCTATCTTAGTGACTACCTTTACCCATAGGTTAGGAAGCCTATCATCAGTGGGGATTTACATTTGCTAATAATATGTTGGATTCATGTTAAGACATTTTAATTTGAAAAAAACTTTCAAAAATTAGCAATAATTTGGAGGGCCCCCCCCTGCAGTGACTCTGAGGACCCCCTAGGGGTCCCTGACCCTCTGTTGAAGATCTCTGGTTTAAAGGATTCGTCTGGTAAGATTCTCATTTTTCTTATCGTCAGCAAAATCTCCTTAGAATCCAAAAGAAACAATGAACGCATCTTACTAATAAGTATTATAACGGTGTGGATCATTTCATGTGTTTGTATTGGGTTTTGGACATGGACCAACAGTGAAGCTCCAAGGCACAGATTAATAAGATATATCAGGCTTTAGATGCATACCCAATACTTGCTAGTAAGATAAATTCATTGTTCGACTTGGTCTTTACATGGGACTGGTTGAGAACAAGAAAAAATATATAGTATAACCGACCTTATCCTTTTAAAACTCCATCCAAAATCAGGCCTCACCTTTGTAGTCTGGAAACAGTCATGTCAGCTCATTAAACACAGTTAATCCCTTCATTTATCAATAGTAGCCATTTCCATGAGGTCCCAGCACTACATGTTTCTCCTTAAACATGCAGCACTTGTTCTTTTATCTATCTCGTGTCATGTAATTGGGAGCATATCTTCTTCTTTTTCCTTACTGACATCATTCTTTTGTTTTGCTCTGAGATCACAGTCGTCGGCGGATAGCATCTCAGGGAAACCCTGTCTATAGGAACGGTAGGCTTGAATCAATTAGGACTTTAACTTGTGTCAGATGGTTCGGTTTGGAAACAAGTTTGTTTCCTTGGGGTACTTCCTAGTTGATACAAACCCAAGTGTGTTATCTGCACGCATCATATCATGGAGGCTTTGATGCTGAAGTGTCCATGGAAACAGTGTTGGATTTTCCCCCAGATGTTGCAGTGACATGTCTCTTGGTCTCATTTAACACAGACAAAGTGTGTATTCACTGCATCGTCATTATATTATAATATGTTGCATAGTTCTGTTAAATTTCATATCTATTTACGCAGAAGGTGAGAATAAACTTCTCGTCTTTCCATTTTTTGTTAGCAGTTGTCACTTAGCTTCCGTTGATCCAGACTAATCAGAGGCGGGGGAGGAAGAAATCATGTCACTGGATGAGGTAAACCTCAGTGAGTGTTTCAAGTTGGTGAGCTGGAAAGAAAAAGGAACTCTGGTCCAAATAGAAACAAAATTAACATTTTTTTACTACTACTACTACTACCACTAAGATCACGGTCATGGTTATAGGGAACCAGTGTTAACTGTTGGTAGGAGACAGAATGCAAACCATGGTCTCTGGTTTTGAAGTCTGATCATTTCTTCACCCAACCATTCACCCTGATAAGAGATTTGGTAGGCCTTAGGCCTTTGCTGTACACACAAGTTTGCTTGTCAGGTATGCCTAAAGGCCCGGACACACAGAGCCGATAATCGGCCGTTGGACAGTCTGGCGAGGTCAGTGACTCGAGTCTGTTCGGTGTGTTCCGTGCTGTCGTCCGTCCGAGGGGCCGTCGTCCTTCATTTTGGCTGATTTGACATGTATAATCGGCGGGGCGGGCACTGCCGGCAGTCGGACTCAAATGACCCATCTGATTGGTAGAGTGCTAACCCAGAAACGGGGAGCGGAATGAGCGTGACTAGAGTCTCTCAAAATCTGACGAAAATCTTTTAAACTGACCTTTGTTGATCTGAAATGAAGACAGACTCAGTAACTGCATGGCCTATTTCTCGCTTAAAATGTTTTCAGAAACACGTTTCGGTGAACTATTTTAGTACAATATGAGATCATATTCTGAACAAGCCGCCATGACAGTCTGTCTTTGAATTTCCGGAGAAATAAGACCCACATGACGTGTTCGTCCAATCAGCTGCTGGTTTTCATTTTTGGGTGACAATACAAATTAGCGCCGCCTGCTGTTATGGTGTGTTCCGAGGCACTTTTTTGACCAATTTGGGAGACTGATCAGCCCAACTGATCAGTCTGCGTGTCCGGGCCTTTAGTCTAGATCAACGAATGTAATTATAATAATTTTTACTTTATTATTAAATAAATTAAATTATTAATATAAAGGGAAATTACAATGTTTTCACTGTGTTGTTGTTACACACAGGCCTGAATTACACACACGCTCAGTACCTATACATGCACTAATGGAGAGATGTCGCCCGAGCAGTTGGGGTTCAGTGCCTTGAACTAGCACCTCTCCAGCTACCAGTCCACCACACTTTGGTCTGTATGGGGACTTGAACCAGCAACCCTCCGGTTCCCAACCCAACTCCCTGCTGACTGAGCTACTGCCACCTTTCCTTTTTCTACATTGCCAAGAAAAGCCTGACAAGCTTTGCCCCTTCACAACAAAAACACCCTCCAAGCTAGCAAGCTACTGTAACGTTACACCTTCTTATAACCTCTTTGGTTACACGCTGAAAATGGCAAGTTTTGAAGAAAAGTTGAATCAAGCAATAAGGCAGGGCTACTTTGTTCTTTCGGTATAAGAATATGTTTACAGCATTTACTATCTAACTGGGACATTTTGGGACTGATTGGTGGGGATTGCTATGAACGAGGTAGCCCACACACGACGATACACTGGTCAGTCCTTCCAGAAAAATGCAGAGTTTTTTTGTGATTGTTGCGGGCAAAAATCCTTGATTATGCGGCACGTTTTCTTAAAAAAATGTGATGGAATATGCGGGATATTTATGCAATTTTATGCGATGAAATTACGGGAACTTGCAAAAATTGCGGGAACTTGCAAAAATTGCGGGAACTTGCAAAAATTGCGGTTTCATCATGGCTTCATCGCGGGGTTTGCAGCTTTTCGATGATGTTCACGTCGCGTAATTACGTCACTTCATAACGTTCCCATGGCAACAGGGGAAAATGGCTGCTCTTGTGTGAATTTTTCAACTTTCTGCTAAGATATATGTGACTTTTTTGCAATGAAAATGCGGGGATTATGAAATCATGCAAGCCCTGCATATTTTGCACGGAAATCGGCAATTTATGTGGCGAAAGTGTGGCGTATTTGAAAAAATGCAGCCCCCACATAAATATGTGGACTTTGGCTGATTATGCGTTGACTTATGCGATTGCATAATCGCGTTTTTCTGGAGGGACTGACTGGTAAGAGCAAAAGCAACCTTTAACCATGTATCCAGCTAATTTAAATAGCTCACATTACTGTAATGTGTGAACAGTTAACTTCATTAAATATTGTATGTGGCTTTTTCTTCTGTAGGGTGCAAATCTTCCACCAAAACAAGTTCCTTCCCAAGATTATTTTGCAGAGCCACTGTCGCTGCATCCAGAGCTTAGTGCCACCCAAGACGATTCTGTTTGTTTTAAAGAAATGCGAACAACCCAGAGCGTTTTTTTCTCTCTCCTATCCTAGAATGTATCTGTTGTGTAGCCAGACCTTACTTCACAGCGCTGTGGAGGATAGGTCCGGCATTGCGAGACTAGCCTCTGATAAACATGCCTTTAACTAAAACTCCAACATGCTCTTTTTGTATTCATCATGTCTTTTCCCACCATCTCTTCGTCCCTGCTGCCCTCTCCTCCCCGTCATCTTCATCTCTCTGCACGGCAGTGATCATCACCCTGTGACTCCACAACCGGAGACTGATGGTCATGCAACCAGGCCTGCACACATATGTATGTGTGTGTTTGTGTGTATGATACAGAGAGAGAGAAAGCTCCTACAGACCAAATCCATCAACAGCTCCAATGGGTTTGACCCTTTCAGGTTAACCGCAGCCATTAATATAAGAGCTTCCCTCCCCTTCCTCTCTACTTCCCGCACTACCTCACGTGGGGGAGGACAGGGCTCTCACACACACACACACACACACACACACACACACACACACACACACACACACACACACACACACACACACACACACACACACACACACACACACACACGTTGTTGAAATGAAGAAATAGAGCTAGATCAAACGTTTTGGCGGAAGGCGCCTGAAAAATGGAGTTGGCTGTCACGTATGTTCCACAGCAGAGATCTACACTTGTCTGCCCACTGTTGTTATTCTAATCACTCAACACTGATGTCCTACTTCTTTTTCTCTTCTGGAATGGATAGACCAGATCACCACCAGTCCATCTTCTTTTTTTCTGGAAGGACAGTTATTTCTCATAAGCTCTCTCCCTGACTCAGTGTAATATTCTTAGGCCAATTTGTATTTCTTCAGAGGTAATTTAACACAAGACTTTCCTGTCAGACTGTGGTAAAGGCAGACTTCATGAATTAAGGATGAACATATGCTGTTCCTCTGAATACTGCACACATATTGTCGGTGGAGCCTTATATGTAGTGTTTTATTAATTTACATCAGTAAAATTCAATTCAATTTTATCTATAGTGTCAAATCCTAGCATAAGACACTTTCCACAAAGAGTAGGTCCAGACCACTCTATAATTTCAGAGACCCAACAAGACTTCAGTAGAAAAAAACCTGCTGAAATCCTACGACATTAAAATTCAAATCAAAGTCAGCAGCAGTGGATTCAGTTATTAGGCCAATGACTCACAGAAGAAAATCATGACTGCAATAAAACAAAACATTTCATTTTTTTCCTCTTGTTTGAAATGTTTGGGAGAACAATAATACTTGCCTCACTGCAGCTCACTGTACTTGCTGTAAAACACATTATTAAAAGAGATTTGAAAGGAAAATATCCAATTATAATAACACTACTGTGTGTTCAGACACACAAAGGACTTCTTCTGAACTTGCAGCTCTTAAAGTCTTCAAACTTAACTTGTACCTACCTCCAAGGACTTAAAACTACTCAGATTTAAAATACTAATTCATAGTAAAAGTCCAAAGATCTAGATCGCCTGCCCTTCACAGCCCTCTAGTGGTTTGTCGTGATGCAGGTGCAGTGTAAGACCCGATGCATGCTGCTTAAATTAAATTAAATCAGTTAACGACCAAAGGTCATTTTACTGTTTGTGGCTATCCTTCCTGACGCTACAACCTTGTACCTCTTTTTCCCTTTTTCTACCATATGTTCTGTTTGTTCCGACATTGTTGTCAAAACCCCTCAAAATCTACAAGTGCCTACTAGCTCTGAGGAATCAGGGTGTGCAGCCAAAAATGCATTTCAGGAGGTCCCTTATTCTCAGCTTGGGGAGGAAGTGGTCCACAACAGGCCCGGGGCGGCTTACAAGAGGCTATTAGATGCCTGCGGCAGGATGCCTCACAAATCCAATTAGGAAAAGCTGGCCCTGGATCTGGACTCTCTGCTGCTGCCTGTCAGTCAGAGCAGGAGAGAGCAGGTGTCCAGTTACCAGAGATGTCAGGGTGGAATATAAATGTGTGTCAGGGTGATGGAGCTCGGCTTGTGTGTGCCTTCTGTCTGCAGTGTATTAATGTGCATCATGTGTTTGCTTGTATGCAGTATATTGTTCATGTTTTAGTGTGGATGTACCCGAACACATACAGGGCATGTGTTAGCAGTGTGAGAAAGCTGCAGGCCGGGTCCCTTGGTAAATGTAGTCCAATCCACCGTAACCAATGGAGAATCTAACTGGCTATTACCTAATCACTGATGTCATCTCCCTGTTGTACATGAGGTTTGACTGACATCACTTGGAGGCTGCCACTCTCAAGTAGTGTCAATAAGTCAGAGACCGACAGCTGCTACAGTATCATTAAACTATTAACTATGCGACAGCCTCACTTTTAAAACTCGCTGCATATGCTTTACCAGCTTTTCTTTGGTTTATAAAAAAAGAATCATGAACCACGTTTCATTTTTATAATTAAAGTATCACAAAGTTTACCATGCCATGCGCAAGTTCGCTAAGGGAGTAGCAGCAAACTTTTTATTGTTATTTTTGGGGCTGCAGGGGCATCACGGTTGAACACAGAAACAAAGAAGTGAATGTGGAAACATATACTATCAGCCAATCTTTTATTATTAATAGCAGGAATGGTAGAGGCTGGTAAAAAGCCAATCACAATGGCTACTCTCATATTTTTGGTCTACCCATTAGGTGCTGACAACTTGGTAAGAGTGGGAAATCCATAGGAGCTTTTCCCCAAAGTAAACTCATCTGGGATGTGCAGAGCCCAAACATGCCCCCCCCCACCCCATGGCAGATGGCGGCTCTTTCTAATTCACATCAGAGGTCACCGTGTTTTCTTTGAGTCATTATTAGCATTTTCTTCCAATACTTATTTGTAATCTGTGTGGGTATGCCTTGACAAATTAAAGTACATAGTGCACTGTTGACCTGCTCTAAGCAGGCCGAAGACAGATGGCACAAAACATCTAAACTGTTATGTGTGCTGGATTGCCAGTAAGACTTTTACTTCTGCTCCTCTCCTCCCGCAAATGGCATTCTCATCAAATCCTAATTCATCATTACATTCTTTGATGATGTCACTTTGAGGCATAGGTCTGTTGCTATTTTCCTTTGTCTGTTTCTCACATTGCAGTTGGAGTGGATTTGTAATCAAGCTGTACTGATGGAAACACAGCTCCTGCTGAGGTGGAATGAACTGACTCTTGATCTTTGAAATGGGATTTCATTGTCAGTCCTCTTTGATGGAGCAATTTATCTGAGTCAAACACCATCTCTCTATCTTCGTGATACTCTGCCCTCAGCTCTCACTTACTCTCTGTCTGCCCAAGACAGTTCTAGATATTGAGAGAAGCTATGCAGTCTGTTTAATATATGACCTGAGATGTCATGTAGCCATATGGTGTCTCAGGTTGCAGGCTAGATTTTAAGATCTAAGAAAGTATGTCAAATGTAGAGCTGACTGGGTGCATTCAGTCGCTAACTGGAACTAGAAAATGCATTTCCTGCGGAAAATGCGTGGGAATGCTGAATAGCTGAATTGCTAAAGCTAAACTAGTTGAATAGCTTAAATCAGTAAGAAGAAGGTGAAGTAGTGAGAATAGTTGAAAAAGTGGAAATTGGTAGAATGAGTATGAATTTCATTAAAAAGTTGAATAACACCACTAATGTATAAAGTAATTTACATGTTATATAATATTTTATCTGAAATTATGAATCAGTATGGAAAACTTACAAATGCTGTGAGAAACATTGATGAAAATGCAGAAATATGGAACAAATTGTTTGTTCTAAACTGCTGAAAAACTTGTAAGTTGGAAGTTGATCTGCACATAAGTTAAGAGCTAAAATACATTTTAGAAAAGCTGGAAGCTAAACCGTAATACTGTCAAAAGTGGATGTTTCAATGAATTGACTAAGAAGACTATTATCACCATATCCATTGCTAGAACAAACAAGCAAAAGAGAGAGAGGAAAAAGAGAGGAAAAATAAAGGAGAGGAAAAAAGAGAAAAAGAAGTAACTTTCAATTACTATATATGTCAGTGGTAACACATCTTGAGGTGAGTATGGGTAAAGTGTTTACCTCAGGGAAACATTGATTGATGTACCTCAGTGGGATTTGAAGGATTTGAAGCATGCTCTCATTGACTTAAATGTTTTTAAAAAGGTGTTAAAAGCTTAATATTTTAAAAAGTATAATAGTAGAAAAAAAGTTGAAGAAGTCCCATGATTAGCTGAAAGAGCTGAACATTTTAAAAGTTGAATGGTTTTAATAGCTGAACGTATGCAAAAGTATAATAGTAGAAAAAAGTTGAAGAAGTCCCATAATTAGCTGAAAGAGCTGAACATTTTAAAAGTTAAATGGTTTTAATAGCTGAACGTATGCAGAAGTTACAGAGAGCCAAAAATGTACCGAATGAATATAAGAACTAGACAGACAGAGAGAGAACGAGGAATAGACAGAGAGAGAGAGAGAGAGAGAGCGAGTAGAGATGAAGAGACGACAGAGAGAAAGAGAGAGAGAGAGAGAGAGGAATAGACAGACAGAGAGAAAGAGAGAGAGAGAGATAGAGAGAGAGGAATACACAGACAAGAGTAGAAGAGAATAGACAGACAGAGAGAGAGAGAGAGAGAGAGAGAGAGAGAGAGAGAATAGACACAGAGAGAGGAGAGAGAAGAGAGAGAGAGAGAGAGAGAGATGAATATACACAGAGAGAGAGAGAGAGGAATAGACAGACACAGAGAGAGAAGAATAGACAGACAGAGAGAGATGAGAGAGAGAGATAGAGAGAGAGAGAGAAGGAATAGACACACACGATAGAGAGAGATAGTTACTGACACGACAGACGTAGATAGAGATCGAGATAGAGAGATAGATGCTTACTAGTACAGACAGAGAGAGAGGAATAGTATGACCAGAGAGAGAGTAATGAATAGACAGAACATATGATATATATATATATATATATATAGATATATATAGACAGAACATTAGAGAAAGATATGATATATGATCGAGATTCACTATGACATATTATAAAGATATATATAGAGATATAGTATATGCATACAACAGGACAGATAGAGCAGAATAATATACATACATAGATATATTTATAATATATATAGACGATGAATAGTACAACCATATAGATAGTATAGATAGAGAGAGTAGTTATAAGATATATATATATTAATAGACACACATAGATATATAGTTAATATACATACACAGAGATATATAAGAATAACATACCTAGATAAAGATATAGATAGTATAGAGATATATCGAATATATTGGAATAGACATAACAGATATCATATAGATAATATATATATACCAGATAAGAGAAGATATAGAGAGATGATGAATTACATCCGAGGAGAGAGAATATAGACAACAGATCTAGAAAAAGGTAATATAACCGACATCTATATCTCAATAGATTTGAATATACAACATAACCGACATATGAATATTAATAAGACACACCAGATATATAGAGATATTAATAGACAGATATCATAGAGATTAATATACACACAGAGAAGATATAGCGATTAGGAATATACAGATAAGTAGATGACCTAGAACGCACATCTATAGAGAGATATTAATAACAGATGATAGGAGAGAGGATATACATACACAGATAGAGATTCTTAATTACATACATAGAGAAAGGATATATAGAGTAGTATATATATAATAATATACAGACCTATAAGCCTATATATATATAATATAATATATGATTAACCCACCTATAGATAAATATAATAGACATACTGAGAGATATATATAAGATATATTAATAACACATTAAACACATAGAGAGAGCTATAGATATCGTATGAGAGATATATAAGAGAGATATATATATAGTAATACATACACCCATGAGATAGAGTATAAATATACATACATCGCGATATAAGATTAGAGAGATATAATATATACACACATAGATAAGAGAGCGAGATAGAGCGATAGATATCTGACGATACATACCCATATATTGATAAGAAATATACAGACATATATATAGATAGATATAGAGAGATTATATATATATAGAGGGAATATATCACACCTATATCTATATGAATCTACGACACAGAGAATGAGATAGATATAGAGATATATAGGAGGATAGACAGACAGAAGAGAAAAGATATATATTAGGAATGTATAGACAGAGAGAAATAGATATAGATTCGATATCTAGATCTTAATACACATACAATATATAAATCATATATACAACATATCTATTATATAGATATAGATATATATAGATATATATTATATATATTATTAATAGACACAACATATATATGATATTAATAGACATACCCCTATATATATAAGAATATGACATACATAGATAAAGATATAGTATATCTATATATATAGATGTAATAGACATCACATAGATATATATAATCTTATATACAGATATAATATAATAAGATATATTAGATTACATACAATATAGAGTATATAATAATGACAGAAGAAGAATAAAAAATAATATACAGCTATATATATCAATATTATGAATAACATACAAACATATCTCAGACAGACATATAGATATAGATTAATATACCACAGAGATATTATAGATAGATTAATACATATATATGATATATTAATATACTACACAGATAGATATCTATAATAGTACAGACTATATATGATAAGATATATATATAGCTAGATATAGATATATTTATATTAATAGACATACATATGATAAATATATATATATAATATAGATAGGAATATACCAACCTAGATAAGATATAATAATATACCATACATATATATATTAATATACCATAAACCATATTTGATACAA
>NC_050179.1:20218276-20223276 GCF_008315115.2 Sander lucioperca
GGGGCGCCCCAGACAGAGGAGCGCGGGGGGGGGGACCCCCGGTCTTTATTCGGGCCTGAACTCATGTTAAAGGCCCTTCTCTCTCGTGTGTTTCTGCAGGAGCACCTGAACACGACCGAGCTCTCTCATTGTACACCTGCCAGCCGGAGCTGGGTTGCCAGGAGACGTGGCACGTCACCGGGCATCGACCCTGGTGGACTCCGAGGAGCACCAGGACCAGCACCAGAGACAGTTCTCCTTCCCATCATCCCCCAATCCTCCGAGTCCCCCAGGTCAGAGGCTGACACACCCTTCACTTTATCACAGTATGAAATATACAAGTACACACATATACACACACACGCACGCACGCGCACACACACACACACACACACACACACACACACACACACATACACACACACACGCATGCGCGCGCACACACACACACACACACACACACACATACACACACACACACATACAGACACGCACACACACACACACGCACGCACACACACAGACACACACATACACACACACACACACACACACACATACAGACATGCACACACACACACACGCACGCACACACACACACACATATACGAACACACACACACACACACAGACATGCACACACACACACACACACACATACAGACATGCACGCACACGCGCGCGCACACACACACACATGCATGCACGCGCACACACACACACACACACACACATATACACACATATACACAGACACACTCAGACATGCACACACACAAACAAAGGGAAACACACACAGACAGACACACACAGAAAGAGAGGGAGACACACACACGCGCACACACAGACGCACACATATACACACACACACACACACACACACACACACATATACACGCACATATACACACACAGACACACACGCACATATACACACATACAGACACACACACACACACATACAGACACACACACACACATATACACGCACATATTCACACACATACAGACACACACACACACACCTACAGACACACACACAGACACACACAGACAGAGAGACAGACAGACAGACAGACAGGAGAATGTTTACAGACTATTGATTCCTGTATTAACTTTGAATGCGGAGCATATAATAAGCGTTAAGGTAGCGTGACTTGGCCACTGATTGTTACTGGCCGTGAGTGGGATCAGATTTACCCCTGAGGACCCTGCTTAGAGCGCCCCCTGCTGGGAGAAGCTGGTCCTCGTATCGTCATGACGACCCGTTCAGAGGCTGATGAATGTGAATGAGACAGCTGGTCATTATTATCGGACATGGGATGTTTCAATGGTTGTCTCCATGGAGACCTGACCCTTCGTCCCTTTGAAGAAGACGACATTTAGAGTCAGAAATCAGAAACAAAAGAAACGACGTGTGTGTGTCTGTGTGTGTCTGTGTGTGTATGTATGTATGTGTCTGTCTGTGTGTGTGTGTGTGTGTGTGTGTGTGTGTCTGTGTGTGTGTGTGTGTGTGTGTGTGTGTGTGTGTGTGTGTGTGTGTGTGTTTTTTTTTCAGGATGAGAGACTTTCAGAGGAAGAGGATTTCCAGCGACAGTTCGGTGGCTGATGCTTTGTCTCAGAGCTCCTCAAAGACTACCCTCTGCAGGTAGACACGCACACACACACACACACACACACAGACACACGCACACACACACACACACACACACAGACACACAAAATATTTCTCTTTTTTTGGTTATTTTTGTTTCCTTTGGGGTTGTTTTGGGTCTCTGTGGTCCATCTTTGTAGTTAGATTGTGTCTCTGAGATTACGTTCAGACCGCGAGTCTTAATGCTAAATGTTTGGCTGATCACATGACCTTCTAAAATGTGGCCTATATCAGATTCCAGTGTTAACTGACCCACATGATCAAAAGACCAATACCAATGACATCACACGCAGCACGCTGCTGCACTAAAGTTAGGGAGGTTAGGAGGAAGTCAGCATTTTCACTTTTATTTCTAAATATTTGCGTAATGGCAGGCGTGACATTAATGAGCAGGTGCTGAGGAGGAGACGGTAACGGTATGATCCTTCTAGTTTTGACTGAATTGAAGTATCTCCCCATACACTAATTAGGTCTAACAGCTCCCTCTCCCTCCATTGACTCGCTCCATCACTGATCCCCATGTTGTAGCCTAGTCTAGTTTTTAATCTTACCGTCTGTGTCTAAGGCTAACGCCCACCGGCGCATAATTGTGACAAATGTTGATGTAGATTGACGTAAAAGTCGCATCAAATCCTCCTTGGTTGTTCACACTGCGGACGCATTGAGAACCATCAGACCTGGGTCTGATTCAGGACCACATATGGAAGTGGTCTCATCTGGTCTGAAGAAATCTGATCTGGGCCAGATTTGTGTTCACGCGACTTCTGAAGAAGTCTGACAGACTTGGGCCACTTTTGCCTGCAGTCTGAATGTAGCCTTTGTGCAAGTTTGCGTCTTTTTTTACACATTATTTTGGACCGTTGTTATCTCCCATATATGTGTCTAAAACACTGGAAAAGTCAGAGCAGATAATAAATAAATAAATAGCACAAAAAAATAATTAAAAAAATACATTTTCTGACAAAACAGTCATAGAATATAAAAATAAGAGCAGTATAGCTAGTATTCTTTTCCTTGCAGATATACATATTCCTTTCCATGTATGCTGATAATAATATATGATATCACATTAAATACATAAACACAGAACATAGTAACAATTAAATCTTACAACATCTTTGTTTACATATCAATATTCCTATACATAAACTAAGTACAAAAATATGGTTACAGTCTTAGGCCCTTAGATGACATTCATTCAGCTCCTAAACCTTATAACGGCAAGGTTTTAAAGGTCCAGTGTGTAACGTGTTTAGTTGTTCATTATCTAAATCTGTGTACCCGTTCACCAACTTGTCCTTTTTCATGAATATTTACCACCACCATCAATTCCAAGTATTCCTATCGGCTTGACATTTTACAATTTCATTTGCTAATGCTGCTAATGCTGCTAATGCTGCTAATGCTGCTAACGGGTATCGTAGCTTCCCGGCCCCCGGCAAGTTTGGAGAAGGAAACATGGATGGCCACACATATTCAAAAATCAAAATTTCAGGAACAGGAGTCCTCTTGTTCTTCTCCCAGAAAAAGAAAAAGGAGATTGAAAAGAGCAAGAGAGCGGCTTTTTGAAGCGTGAAGGCTACCGTAGCTGTAATACGTACTTTGAACTGCGTGGAGCGAGACAGATTGTGAGATATGATCTCAACGCTAGACGGGAGAAACTCCCACGCACTGGACCTTTAAACACACTGGACCTTTAAACACTCTGGACCTTTAAACACACTGGACCTTTAAACACACTGGACCTTTAAACACTCTGGACCTTTAAACACTCTGGACCTTTAAACACACTGGACCTTTAAACACACTGGACCTTTAAACACTCTGGACCTTTAAACACACTGGACCTTTAAACACACTGGACCTTTAAACACTCTGGACCTTTAAACACACTGGACCTTTAAACACACTGGACCTTTAAACACACTGGACCTTTAAACACCTACCAAACATTATTTTTTTTTGCACCTACCAACCCATTACCCTAATCATCCTGTCCATCCTGTCTCTCACTGTCTCTCGCTGTCCATCCTATCTCTCGCTGTCCATCCTGTCTCTCGCTGTCTCTCGCTGTCCATCCTGTCTCTCGCTGTCTCTCGCTGTCCATCCTATCTCTCGCTGTCCATCCTGTCTCTTGCTGTCTCTCACTGTCCATCCTGTCTCTCGCTGTCCATCCTGTCTCTCACTGTCTCTCGCTGTCCATCCTATCTCTCGCTGTCTCTCGCTGTCCATCCTGTCTCTCGCTGTCTCTCGCTGTCCATCCTGTCTCTCGCTGTCTCTCGCTGTCCATCCTATCTCTCGCTGTCCATCCTGTCTCTTGCTGTCTCTCACTGTCCATCCTGTCTCTCGCTGTCCATCCTGTCTCTCGCTGTCTCTCGCTGTCCATCCTATCTCTCGCTGTCCATCCTGTCTCTTGCTGTCTCTCACTGTCCATCCTGTCTCTCGCTGTCCATCCTGTCTCTCACTGTCTCACGCTGTCTATCCTGTCTCTCACTGTCCATCCTGTCTCTCGCTGTCCATCCTGTCTCTCGCTGTCTCACGCTGTCCATCCTGTCTCTCACTGTCCATCCTGTCTCTTGCTGTCCATCCTGTCTCTCACTGTCTCTCGCTGTCCATCCTGTCTCTCGCTGTCCATCCTGTCTCTCGCTATCCATCCTGTCTCTCGCTGTCCATCCTGTCTCTCACTGTCTCTCGCTGTCCATCCTGTCTCTCGCTGTCCATCCTGTCTCTCGCTGTCCATCCTATCTCTCGCTGTCCATCCTGTCTCTCGCTGTCTCTCGCTGTCCATCCTGTCTCTCGCTGTCTCTCGCTGTCCATCCTATCTCTCGCTGTCCATCCTGTCTCTTGCTGTCTCTCACTGTCCATCCTGTCTCTCGCTGTCCATCCTGTCTCTCACTGTCTCTCGCTGTCTCTCGCTGTCCATCCTGTCTCTCACTGTCTCTCGCTGTCTCTCGCTGTCCATCCTGTCTCTCACTGTCTCACGCTGTCTATCCTGTCTCTCACTGTCCATCCTGTCTCTCGCTGTCCATCCTGTCTCTCGCTGTCTCACGCTGTCCATCCTGTCTCTCACTGTCCATCCTGTCTCTTGCTGTCCATCCTGTCTCTCACTGTCTCTCGCTGTCCATCCTGTCTCTCGCTGTCCATCCTGTCTCTCGCTATCCATCCTGTCTCTCGCTGTCCATCCTGTCTCTCGCTGTCCATCCTGTCTCTCGCTGTTTCACGCTGTCCACCCTGTCTCTCACTGTCCATCCTGTCTCTTGCTGTCCATCCTGTCTCTCACTGTCTCTCGCTGTCCATCCTGTCTCTCGCTGTCCATCCTGTCTCTCGCTATCCATCCTGTCTCTCGCTGTCCATCCTGTCTCTCGCT
>NC_050179.1:20250776-20258276 GCF_008315115.2 Sander lucioperca
ACCAGGACACTTGGCACTCTTCTATTTCCTGACCTTACTTCCTGCTTTGCTCCCGTCAGAACTACTACGACCACTAGAGGGCGCTGCCACTAGGAACCTGAATATAGATCAGAACATAGACAGTAAAATAATGGACACAGTGACGCCGTAGACTTCGACGGAGACCAGTGAAGTCACTTTCCCGGTGATGGCTGAGCGTTACTGAGCAGCCTCAAACCTGTCTGAAAGTTGGAAGTCTTCTGGTAGCTGTGCCAAGAGAAATCTCAATGTTACTTCATATGAATTCATATGCCACATAACGAAGTATTTCCAATCCATCAAAACTTGTGAAATATTTTGTTCCAATGCTTTCATGGACTCTCTATGGGCTTCTCCCTTGACTGTATGCCTCCACCTCCAATTATTGGATCTGCCCAGAGCCACTCTGGATCTGCCATAACCAATCGCTAACGTTTGGTCGTGACGTCGGCTTAGCATCGCTAGCGTTAGCCTTAGCCAACTCCTTCACCACTAACGGAGCGAGCTGGAAAATCAAACCGTTCCCGAACCGCGTGGGGAGGAGGGCCACAACATCATGGCCCCCAACACAACTCAGCAAAGATTGTTCTTGCTCGGGCTTTAACTTCTGGATATTCAGCAGCGTTGCCACAACGGACCGAATGGCTTCGCTCGCATCTTTC
The DNA here is from genome assembly GCF_008315115.2 of Sander lucioperca. Taxonomy (NCBI): domain Eukaryota; kingdom Metazoa; phylum Chordata; class Actinopteri; order Perciformes; family Percidae; genus Sander; species Sander lucioperca. The sequence goes on from NC_050179.1 coordinate 20,251,457, forward strand.
TCCACCGCCGTTACGGAACTACAACTCAAACTAGCGCACCGCCTCAACGTCATCGTTCTCAGCCACTCCCTCTGTTCACTGATTGGACTGGTAAAGATTTGGCTGGAGAAAACCCAAGAATATACGGATGGAGTATATGAAGGGAAATGAAAATTGAGCGGAAGTACGTAGGAGGGCGGAGCCAGGCTACAAATAGTATCCTACAGACTAAAGAAAACATCTTTGTTTGGCAGATATCACACTATAATCATTTACATCTTTTTTATTTTAATATTTATTACAAAAATGATAATTGTCTCCAATATCATGAGTCATATCTCAATATCAGTCAAAATTAGAGAATGGGGGCGACCTCTAGCTCACCCAGTGAGAGTGTGCGCCCCATGTAGGCTGAGTCCTTTGCAGCGGCCCAGGTTTGAGTCCGATCTGCGGCCCCTTGCTGCGTGTCATCCCCCATCTCTCTCCCACCATTCCTGTCTGTCCACTGTCACTATCAAATAAAGGTAAAAAGCCCCAAAAAACTAATAAAAATAAACTAGAGAATGCGAGTTCTGAAGAAACGGCGGTGTGGATACTGAAAGGCCGACACTGCCCAGAATGTATGAAAGATGTGGAACATTTTAAAATGTGAATGGTGAATGAGTAGGCAACAGTTGAAAATGTATGAATTTGTGTCAAATTTGAAAATTTCGTCCGTTCATTTGAATGGGGGGAAATTTTCCCCTAAAACATTGAATATTTCAGAAATTATGAAAGTTATGGAAATGTTGTATAGAAGCAGGGACGTCCTAATCGTGCTGAACGTTTGTATGTTTGAATGAAGTTTCTATGTTGAAAAATGTGGAAGGAGTTCATGTGAAGAACATAGAGGTGTGTGGGTGTCTGTGTGTGTTTGCATGTTTGTGTGTGTGTGTGTGTGCGTATGTGTGTGTCTTTGTGTGTGCGTGCATGTGTGTGTGTGTGTGTCTGTTTGAATGAAGTTTCTATGTTGAAAAATGTGGAAGTAGTAAATGGAAGAACGTTATTCATGTGAATGCTGCCTTCAGCATGGTACCTGCTCGACTCTACTCGCCTTTTTTGGTTTTCCATTATAATAAAAAGTCCCTGGTACCTGTTAACAGGTACACACCCCACACACACACACACACACACACACACACACACACACACACACACACACACACACACACACACACACAGGGCTTTTAGCCAACAGGTACTTTATTTAGTATAACCTCCGTCCAGGTTCCCAGAGAGCTGAGGTGATACCAAAAGGTGACGTGACAGCCTGCAGACTCCTGATTGGTCGGAGAGAATCGTCACTAATCACTGCGTCATCATTGCTATAGCGACAGACGGGGGGGTGTCCTGAACAAACCCGCCATTTTTAAATAGTTTACCCAGCGGTGGTTTTTTGCTGCCTCCAGCTTCTTTAGAAACTAAATGTGTCTTCTGGCAAACATCCACATGATGAGAATCAGACACACACCTTCCACGGTCTGGGTGTGTGTCGCGTTAGTTTCCTGCGTGTCGCTATGACGACCAGCCACGCTCGCCTCACACATGAGGCGGTTCTAAATCTGCAAATGGAAAAAGGAGGACAGGGCACCGCTGCCGAGCCGAGCAGAGCCGGTACTAGCACCATAACATTTGTGTCACCTTATATATATATACCTTAGATAGATAGATAGATAGATAGACAGACAGACAGACAGACAGACAGACAGATAGATAGGTAGGAAGATAGATAGATAAGTAGATAGATAGATATATATATATATATATATATATATATATATATATTCCCCTAACATCATCATGCAGCCTGATCTAAAAACTCTTAACGTGGACGTGAGAGGGAAACCCAGAGATCCAGGAGGAAGTTCCTCTGAATGTTTCGCCCCAAAGGGAGCATCCCACTCCTCTTTGTTCTTCACGCTGAGATTTCATTGTGTTCTTATGCAAATCAGTTTCTATTCAGGGCGCTCGGGGGGGGGGGCTATGGGATGGGGGGGTTTAAGACGTGGTGTGGAATCTGTGCTGGGCTTCAGAGAAAGGAAACCGGGCTCGGAGAGGCTTTGTTTTGGGCCAATGAATCGCTTTTCTTCTGACGGGGGGGATGTAAAGAGCTCTTTCAGACACTGCCCCCCCCACCCCCTTCTTCTTCTTCTTCTTCATTGATGGAGGACTGACTGGAGGCCTGCTGAGAGCCATAAAAGGCCGAGGGAGGAGGAGAAGAAGAAGAGAGCGGGATGACATGTGAAAGAGGACTTTAACGGAGGAACTGAAAGACGAGTCTGTCATCTCTCAGCACAATAACAACAGAGAGAGAGAGAGAGAGGTGCATTATGGGTAATTGACTCTCTCTCTCTCTCTCTCTCTCTCTTCTGGGTCAGGGTTCAACTTTGAGATGTTGTTTCACTCGTCCTGTCGGGAAAATGAAACGACAAAACAATTATAAGGGCCAGAAAAAATGGACTTTTACTGCCCCTAACATTTTATTTTCATGTTTTTTTTTAGAAGAAGAAGATGAAAATGTCAGAAGCTTAAAAAAAGCATCTAAAATAATGTCGAGTGAACGTAAAAAACGTCAAAAATGTTGCAAATACGCAGCAAAAAAGGTAAGAAACCCTTAAACAAAAACCTTAAAAAAAGTCTGTAGATTATTCCTGAAGTCACATCTGCCTAATTTGCATATTTAAACATATTCAGAAAACTTGTAACACACAAACACGTCTGATACATGAGATCATGTTTCAGACTGGTGGCAAGAACACATTTAATTTGTGTGTGTGTGTCTTTGTGTGTATCTCTGTCTCTCTGTGTGTGTGTGTATGTGTGTGTGTGTGTGTGTGTCTGTGTGTCTGTGTGTGTCTCTGGTGTGTGTGTGTGTGTGTGTGTGTGTGTGTGTATGTATGTGTCTGTGTGTGTCTGTGTCTGTGTGTGTGTGTGTGTGTGTCTGTGTGTGTGTGTGTGTGTGTGTGTGTCTGTGTGTGTGTGTGTGTGTGTGTGTGTGTGTGTGTGTGTGTGTGTGTGTGTCTGTCTGTGTGTGTGTGTGTGTGTGTGTGTGTGTGTGTGTGTCTGTCTGTGTGTGTGTGTGTGTGTGTGTGTGTGACATACTGTATTTCTGATATAAGAAATTTTGAAAACAGGTCAAATTTGAGACAAGGAAAACACGAGAAAGAACCAAATGAAACCATGTTCAGAACAATAACAGCGTGTGTGTGTGTGTGTGTGTGTGTGTCTGTGTGTGTGTGTGTGTGTGTGTGTGTGTGTGTGTGTGTGTGTGTTTTGCTGAGTGCAGAAACAATGTGTGAATACATTAGCCTACTTCTATAATCCCGATGCCACCGCCGCTGCTGCGACTACAATAGTCAGATTATTTGGCTTAATGTTTGCGGGGTTTTTTTTGGGGGGGTGGGGGGCAACCATCTGTTCGGGGCCGGGTCACGCTACCGGTAAACATCGACATCATGTCGGCGGCCGCGAAAAACAAGGTCACATTGGATTTTAAAAGTAGAATGAATTATAGATCTTCTCTCTACATTCAGGAACGTTGTTGCAGCTTTGAAAAACCTCTTTGAAGTCCTTTTGTAGTCTCTTTGCAGTAGTTTTGTAGTCTTTTTGTAGTTTTGTAGTCTCAGAAGTCGTTTTGTAGTCTCTTTGCAGTAGTTTTGTAGTCTCAGAAGTCGTTTTGTAGTCTCTTTGAAGTCGTTTTGTAGTCTCTTTGAAGTTGTTTCGTAGTCTCTTTGCAGTCGTTTTGTAGTCTCTTTGCAGTCGTTTTGTAGTCTCTTTGCAGTCGTTTTGTCTTCTCTTTGAAGTCGTTTTGTCGTCTCTTTGAAGTTGTTTCGTAGTCTCTTTGAAGTTGTTTCGTAGTCTCTTTGAAGTCGTTTTGTAGTCTTTTTGAAGGTTGTTTTGTAGTCTTTTTGAAGGTTTTTTTGTAGTCTCTACGGGGGTTACAACTCCCACAATAATCAAAACTGGGCTTTTTCCAAAGATTTTAAGATTTTTTTGTTGCCTTTTTCGAGTATTTATTGGCAAAAAAAATTCTTGCTGTTTTTTTCCCTTTTTGAGTTTATTTTGGACGCTTTTTGACACTTTTGCCGTTCTTTTTGGAGTGTTTTTCTGAGGTTTTTGATGCTTCTTTAAACGTTTTTGTCTCTTTTTCTGAGTGTGTTTCTGCCAATTTTTACGATGTTTTTGTCTATTCTCAACACATGGACACATGTCCTGGGACCTCCCCAGATATTTGGAGATCTTGTTGAACCCAAAGTTACGGCCGTGTCCTAATCACAGATAAAGAGAGTTCCTGGGTATTAAGCAGCGATTTGATGCTGCTGTTTCAACGCTGCATCATGTCTGCAGCGTTTCTGTTTCCTGTTTCCTGTTTCCTGTTTGATGTCTAAATGTGAATGTTTGTGCCCTGCAGAATGCGAAGTTTGTTCTCCGTGACGACGCTGCTGCTGCTGCTGGCGCTGACGCTCCCCGCCGAGGCCAACCGGAGAGCAAAGAATCACAAAGGTCGGTGTTACGTCCCGAAGTGCGAGAGGTCCAGGGTTCAAATCCTGGACGAGCCTCCACTCATGTTACGCCCCGTAGTGCTAGTGGTATCAGGACATAAACATAAACCAGATGTAATTGGTATTTTGAAAGGATATTTATTTAGAACACGGCAAACAGAACTCACAACGGAAAAAATGGGCCAATGGGTGCTGTGGAATTCAACAAAGGACTATAACAAAAGGAGATCCTCAAAAGGAAGACTACTACTACTCCAGCTACAGGAAAACTAAAGGATAAACCAAAATCCTCTCTAACTAAAATACCATGCAAAACAAAAACACACTAGTGTAACTAGACAAGACAAATCTGTTGAGTGCAAGAGCGATATCAGTTTTGAAGCTCACCCTGGCACATTTCCTCACACACACATACCACATCGAGACAAGCTAATCAGGTCTGACAGCTACCTCGAACTGCAAGTCAAACAGGCTGTTTGAGCCGCAGGCGGACTTCACTGGAGCTCCTCGATTGAGGCAGTGGTGGCATGCCACCCCAAATCAGCGTCACCATCGCAGGGAACCCCAGGAACTAGGCGGGACTTCCCTTAGCCCACCAATCTGCGCGCAGCATGCTCCGCATCTCAGATAAAACACAATCACAGTTAAATACACACAGCTGCCGTAACATCAGATATTTAAACACAGAAGCTGGGCCCAGTTTTTCAAAAAATTTAATCTGGATCAAATTGATCCGGATTTGGAAATCCCATGTTTTGCTATCCAGGATCACCTGATCCATCTTACTTGTATGACAGTTTTTTAAAGGAACATTGGATTGGATCACTGTGATCCAAATACCAAATTTCAGGATGACCAGATCCTGTTGACCAGAGCCTTAAATGGAACCAGCAGTGTAGCCTGCTGGCTCAGCAAAGAACTACAGCTAGGACACATACCGGTAGGGTTGGGTACCGAAACCCGGTTCCACTATATTTTTTCTTTCTCCCCTTTACGCTGAGTGGCGCCCGTGCCCGCTCGTGACTCGTGGTGTGAAGTGCGTGTCCGCGCTATTCCCCCGACGTGCACTCTACAATCACAGCTGATAGACGGCTTTTTGTACACGCTCCGAAACGGATGTAAAAATATCACACTTTCTCTGTAGTCTACTGTTAGCTAGCTATTGTAAATGTAGGCTACTTTTTAAATGGCATATTTTCCCTCTGGGCTCACCAAAACGGACGTAAAGGCATATTAACCATTCACTGAATGTGATCGCTAGTAAACATATTACGCTCTGCTAGTCTATCGTTCAGGACCAGACCCTGGAGCCTGGTGGTATTATCTGCCCTTTCTAACTCCTCCCTGTGTGTCCAGGCCTCTTGGACACCACCTGAGAGAGGTTTCTCCTGTGCAGGACATCCCATAAGTCAGGAGAGGTGTAGTATCTCACCAGAGAAGCAAATATGGTCATTTTTCTGCAAAAGAACTGCTAAAGTTTGAAGCTGGTTGGCATACCAACTCAACAACATTTATTTAGTTGTTACTTGTTAATAGTGTAACTGTTATTTGTTAAATTATTGTAGTTATGTGTTAGGTATTGTAATTTCCCCTTGTGGGATTAATAAAGTATACATTATTATTATTATTATTATTATTAGGTGACTTAGGTTTACTTATTATATATTTAAGTACTTTAAAACGTTAATATATTGTTAAATTTAAATAATTTTCAATTAAAAAAAAACTCCATAAAAGAGCCTTTCTTTGACATCATATTTCAGTTTTTCAAGAACCGGTTTGGCATCGGAATCGTAAAAATCCAAACGGTACCCCACAAATAGCCATTGTTTGTTTTCATTTTAAGAAACCGAAACACTGTAATAAACAGAAACATTCCTTATTTTGTTATATGTTTTTTGTTTGTTTTTTTTGTTTACCATATCTCATTAGATGTGACATGCTTCACATATGAAGACGTATATATGATTTTGTGATCATTCACTAAAAAAAAACCTCCCTGATTTTATTTGGTTCGAAAAATCACAACTGAATCCAGCCTTCTGATGGGATCAGGATAATCCTGTTTTTTTGGATCAAATAGATCCCAAAACGAGTTCAAAGTTTTTAAAAACCCAAAGTTCAGGTTTGATCCAGATCAAATGTACGATCGGATTACATGCTCTGATAGTTCAGAATCCCTCTTTTGCTTTTGAAAAACCCATTTCCAAGATTTGATCCAATCCGTGATCCGAAATCCCGCTGGATTACTTTTGAAAAACTGGGCCCTGGAGATCAACGTGTCGTCATGGCTCGCTGTA